>NC_029775.3:92995522-93027826 GCF_000817695.3 Arachis duranensis | reverse complement strand
ATTATATAAATTAACAAAATAATTAAATTAAAAATCTCTTTCTACGATGATTTTTTTATTTTTAAAGAGAATTATCTCTATTTTATCATTTATGCAACATGTTATAGCCTATATACCACCCTTTTTAGAGGTCGTGAGGATATATTTATTTCTACAAGTAATCTAACAAAGATTCATTTATGATAAAGTAAGAAATTATAATTTTACCAGCTCTTATGGCAACTTGGCAAGGCCTACTAATTTGCCAAAAGTCAAGGTGTTCGGATAGTTGCCGAAAAACTAAACATACACTCTTTTTAACGATTCTGTTATATATTTAATTTTTTTTATCATTAAGTTTAACTAATTAAGTTGATCTAAATCTAATAAAAATTAATTTTATTAATAAAAGCATATTTATAGTTTTATATGTTCCAATTTTTCATTAACGTGAATGTTTATATCCTGTATTTCTTTTTTTATGGTTTTTTTTTTGTATGTTTTCTTTTTATCATCTTTTTTATTACTATTTCTGTTATTGTCTGTATTTTTTTCTTCTTCTGCTTGGTAATTTTATAATATTATGTATTTTTTTATTTTTTTATTTTTGTTAAGAGGATAAAATAAGAAAATTATGATAACTGTGAAATAAGAAAGAGAAGATGAACAAAAAAAGAAGATGATAATAATGAAGAAGAAGAGAAAAAAGAATTTTGAGTTATGTAAAATTTATAAAAAAAACAGCATTGAAATTTTTTAACCATAACACAAAAAGTTTTTTTAATTTTGACATTGAAATTTCTTAGTGTAATACAGGGTCTTGTTAAGAGAGTAAAATAAGAATTATAAGAATGTGAAACAAGAAGAAGAAGAGGAGGAGGAGGAAGAGGAGGAGAATGAGGGAGGAGAGTTTCTAACTAAAAGATGTGTTTTGTTATCACTTATCACTAAATTATTGATTATGTAATATTAAACTGAAAAAGAAGAAAACGAAGAGGAAGAGTTTTGAGTTACGCAGAATTTATCAGAAAATAGTATCGAAATTTTTTAACCATGACAAAAGAATTTTCTTAATTTTAACACCGAAATTTTGTAATCATGACATAAGTTTTTGTTAAGAAGGTGAAAATGAAGAAGAAGATGATGATAATGATGATGAAAAAAAAGAGGAAGAAGAATAAGAATTTTAAATTGTGCAGAATTTATCAAAAAATAGTATAAAATTTTTTTAATTATGACAAAAAAAATTTTATTTTAACAAACAAATTTTTCAAGTATAACATAAAAATATGATATACTTTTTAAACTAATTAGGTGGTATTTAACTAAGAAAAAGATAATAATAATAATAACAACGAAAGAATACGAAAAAAAAAATCAAATAAAAAAAAGGAAAAGAGGACAAAGGAAAAGCAGCATGAGTGTAAAAGTAAAAAAGGAAAGAAAAAAGAAAAATAAACACGTTCAAAAAACATAAAAAAAAACACGCATATAATACGTGACATGTAATATAAAAAATAGTTATAATAATTTGATTAGACTTAATTAAATAATCCACTTAGATGTAAAAATTTTCTCATTTTGTGATGCACTGAATTAAGATAAATAGGATAGCTAGATATAACTTTCCCGTATTATTCTTTTAACAAATTTTCTACCCGCATTTGTTATGTGATGCTTGTTAACAAGATTCTTTTATTATTATTAATTTTATTGAAAACTGTAATCTCAATTATTGATTTTGTCCTGATTTTGTCCACTAACAGTTTATTACTATTAAAAAATTCTACATATTTTTGCCTCATTAGAAGACAGAGTTGGCTCAAGTAGCAATTAGCATTTAAGAAGAATAAATAGCAACAGATCTCTACACTATTTTGGGACAATGGCAAGAAGACAGAACACACAAACGGTAAACAGCCTCAACAGAAAAAGGACCTCTCTAATTCAGATCCCTGCATTTCAATGTGGCCAGCCAATCTTATGAAAATTTACTATGTACTCGTACCATCAATTTTCTTTTAATTAAATACCAGAAAAAACCCCACAAGTTTTTAGGTATCGATGGAATATAGACATAAGGTTTTAGTCACTTTTATAGAAGGATTTTCTTTTATATAATAATAACTTGCTTGTAACCTAATAATTTAGCGGTGATACCATGTCACTCTTGTGTAGATGTGTCCATTCACTAAGTTATTCTCATACAACTATGTTAAGTAAAAAAATTAGTCACTAAATTGATTAAATCTTTGAAATAAATTTTTAGATTTATAATATTTATTATTTTAGTTTTTTACGTCTAAAATTCATGATACTAATTTTGAAATTAAATTTTGTGCATCATATTAATTTTTAGAGTTTTTTTATCAGTGAGTTAACTAATAAAATGCTGAACTGATTTAGACTTGTTATATCGAATACAGAGTTAAATAGTATCATTTTATTTTGATATTTAAACAAAATAAAAATCAAAAGACAAAGAAAAGTTTATATAATATACTAACTATTTTATGTCTATTATCTAAAACGATTTTGTTTTTGTTTTGTTTAAATATCAAAATAAAACGACATCATTTAGCCTTATGTAATAAATAAGAACTATCTCAACATTCTGTTTATTGACTCAATACCAAAAACGATTTAGAGACCAATATAATGTTTGGAGCTAAATCTTGAGTACCAATATAATAAATTTTAAATTTAAAGAATTAAAATGATAAAAATTATAAATTTCAAGAACCACTATAATTTATAAATAAAAATTTAGTCCACTAAATTAATTATCTATATAAAACATATTCAAATATAAAATATATATTAAATATATATATATATATATGCTAAATAATTTTTTATTATCATAATTGTATTCGTTATAATAAATGGGACATTGTTAATTTGTCTACCGTGCAAATTATTCATAGTACAAAATATTCTCAACAATTAAAAATATAGAGTAATAATTAAAATAACATCAAAATTAAAAATCAAAAAAACACACACACAGATATAGATATATATATAAAAGAATATTATTAGTACTTCTTCATGTCTATCTTACGTTATTATAAATTAATTAATTATTCATATATAAAATGACCAAATATTTAAATTTTATAAGTTGATAATTGAAAGTAGTATAATCAAATTTTATAAATAATATAATCAAATTAATTTTACATTTATAATGAAATATAAAAAATTATAAGACAATGGTGGTAATAATTGATTTTTGGTATTTATACGCAATGTTTAATTATTCTATTGTAAAAATTTGGTTATTCTTGTAAATGATTATACTATTAAAAAAATATAAAATATATAAATATAAATAAATATATAATAAATAATTTGATGGTTAATTTTTAATATTTATAGAATATTTTTGTTTCTTTTATAATTAACAAAAGTGCTATATAGAGAGAGATAAAATCAATCGCTATATATTTGTATATATTTACATGTTTTTCACATGTTTTTTTCAATAGGGTAATCAAAATTGTTTAAAATTGATAGAATAAATAAGAATTTTCTTAAAATTTATGTGGGTTCTAAATTGTCTCCAAATTGATAAAGTAATCAAGAAATATATACACACTATATACTAATGTATGTATATAACTTAGGTGGATACTATTATAAAAATTTTACAATTATTTTTATATAAAAATGTATATTTTTTATCGTTAGATAATAAATTATAGAGTTTAATTTTAATAAATTATAAAAATATTATTTTTTTAAAAAATATAACCAAATAAATAAAATACAATTTTAACACAAGATTTTTTATAAAAAAATATTTTTAATGTCTTCATTTGAGTATTTACCTATAACTTATGCTTCTATTGGTTTAATATGTATAAATACTAGATTAATTAATATGATAACTTTATATTCTCTTAAGGAATAATTTTTATTTAAACATTATAAATAAAAAAAAGTATTGCGACACATAATATAACTGCTCATGTTAGCATAATGATAACATAGTAGATAATACGTGAACGAATAATGTTGCGACACATGATATAAATTAACTTATGGTTAAATAATATTGTAACATATGACACACGTCAGTATGTCACGTGTCACTGATCGTGTAACACCCTTACTAACAGAATGTCACGCTTTCGGCTGTGCCACTCTAATAGCAAGAAGTATTACAACGACTTCATATATTTAATAATAAAATAGGGCCTTTGATTTGAAACCATTCGCTATTTTCTTTTTAAGAAAAACGAAAATACTTTTTAACTGAAAATAAATAAGCATATACATATATATATAAAACTTCTTATTCAAGCAAGTTACAAATATTATATATATATACATGCTATTACAGTCACGATTCCTATCCATCTTACAAGAATATAACAATAAAGGCGAGGAAAAGTCTAAAACATATGTATACAAACAAAAACAACATATCTAATAACTTAACAAAAATTTTGCAGGCTTCCTCGTCCGTCCTGAAAAGATAAAATTGTAGGGGGTAGGAACATCGTCCTCGAAAGGGTTCTCAGTAGAGAGTTTAAGAATTATCATAAGAAAATACGTATAAAGAAAAGAATTGATTTCAAGGCAGTGATTATCGTTCGTCCTATGAATCTTTTAAAAACCAACGGCTAATCATCCAAAACTTTTTCAAAAATCAATATTTAATTATCCAGAAAATCCAAAACCTTTCTTTTCTTATAAGAAAATCTTAATTAGTTTTCTAGACTGTATGAATGATCAATATGTTCCAAGCATATGTTCATTAAGTCTATGCTGAACCAGCTTGATTTTTCATACTTTACTAAAACCTCAATCAGAAATCAATCACGGCCCCCAGCTCAAGTAACTCAATCAAATCAACAATCAAATCATTACATCAGGAAAACAATGCTCAACTTCACCACCACTAGCATAAGGGATCTCTTAGTTGCATACACATACAATACAAACAAGGAAAACACATATAGGATGCAAATACAACAAATACGGCAAATAACAGATAAGCATAGTTAAACAAATAGACAAACCAAAACCATGCACACTCAAGTAAAACATACAAATGCATATGATGTATGCTTGTCCTATAGCTAATAAGTCTCATCTGTCGGTTATATAGCCAACCCGACATGTCTTGGTAGCTAACAATGGATATCCCTTACAAGTTAAAGTGCCTGGTCACATCTTGTGACAGAGGGTCAACAATGTCTCAATGTCATAATCTTTTATAAAAAATTCATACTCAAAACTTAACTCATTCTTTTCTAAATAAATTAAACTCAAAACACATTCGTTTTTTTAATAACTAAAAATCAAATCATAAAATCCTTAAACCCAAATCTTTCTAAATTACCACTTCAAACAAAACCTCCAATTTTCATAAAAATTTCGACAATATCTCCTCTAAAACTCGGACTTTTTCCACCCTGCTCAGGTTCCATCCAAACATTCCTCAAATCCTTCTTAATCATTTCTAAATAGCAAATCATTTTCAATAATCAAACTGTTTCCAAACATAAAATCCTTTTCAAATTTATTTTAAGCCAAATTCCGATATCAAATCAAGTTCAATATCAAACTAAATTTCAATATTAAATCTCTTCCAACCTAAATCAATTCCAATATTAAATCATTTCTAAAATCAAATCATTTTCAGAATTAAACTAGATTTTAATATTAAATCTTTTCAAAAGTTAACTCATTTTCAATAACAAATTAAAACATTTTAAATCTCAAGAAAATCAATTCGACAACTGTCAATTTAACAAAATCAATAACTCAAAATATTCAACCTTTTCAAACAGCCAATAATTTCACTAGACAAATAATTACAATCATCCAAAGTAACTTAATTCAGTCCATAAGACTTACAAAATCACAAAAATATACTTTTCGCATTAATAGCGACTTGTGACAATTCTTGAAAGTAAAATAAGTTTAAGAAAAGTGCCCCTACTTTGAATAATCGAAACCCATAAACCAAACGCGTCAAAGAACCCTTTTCTCTCAGCCCGCAATCAGCGGCAGCTACTACCACAGCTACACTATACCTGTAGCCATGACAACAACTTAAAATCACTAACATGCAATAACCAGAACTCGATCCTATCACAAGAACGCCGTAAATTCCTCAGCAACATATAATGGAACAACGATTAAAAGGATTTTCGGAGCAAAACAACTCATCGTATAAAGAAAGGAACCAAGAACGAAGCAGTAACAACTTTGGCGGCAACCTCTAATCAACAACAATGGAAACCACACCGACAACATCCCTTCCCACCGTTACCTTCTCTCTTCCTGGCGTCTAGTTTTCAGTGGCAGACTCACCCATCAGCGGTGAAGCAGAACAGCGGCAGTCCTCTCGTGCGTCCTCCGTTCTGATTCCATGGCAGTGATAGAGACGAGTTCGGCGCTGAAGATCTGATGAAGTTGGCGGCGACAAGCTCCCTCTCACACGTTGTCTCTCTTCTCGGCGACAGAACGGCTCCTTGCGCTTGCTTTCTCTCTCTCCTCGACAGAGTGCAGATTTGACGACGACATGGACCCTGCGAAGATGATGATGGATGTGACACGACGACGAGGACCTCACAACCTTAACCAGATGTGGCGTGCAACGATGACGTGAACTCAGACGGCTTTCCTCTCTTCGACTGAGCTCCCTCACGCGGTTCCTCCTCCTCCTCTGAGCAATGTTGACGACGGCAGTGGAAGTGACGCCCATCGGTTCCGTCACCTTCTCCTTCTCCTCTCTTCTGATCGCAACCCTCCTCTCTTCTCTCTTAATCCATTCTGCGTATGTTTGGGTTTTGTTTTGTGTGTATCGAGGAAGAAAGGGTAAAAAGGAGGGTGAATGGTGGTTGTGGATAAGGGTGGAAGTGAGTGTGTGTGTGTGTAATAGATTTAAGATTAGGGTTAGGATTTCAATTTGAAATTTTTTTTGGATAATTTGGTCATTTTAATCAAATTATGATATAAAGTATTTGATGAGTTTGGAAAACTCTAAATTAACATTTGTGATGACTAAACATTATTAATTTAATTAATTGCAAAAATATTAATTCATATATGGTGATCAAGTTAATTTTTGCTATGCAGATTTAGCACTGGACCGAAAATAAAAGAAAATGTTGCAAGCCCAAAATGCTTTATAAAAACTTTTAGCATTGATGCAAAAGTGCTTTGATTATTGGGGCTGAATTATTATTCTTATTATTGGGCCAGAATGAATCTCATTGCTCCAAAGCCCAACTATGATCTATGCTAAGTGATTCAATGCTTGATCCAAAAAAATCCATCAAGAAAGCAAATGTTATGATTTGCCTTGTGCCTTCCAACGGATTCCATTTCTCATTAAAGATGGATTTCAAAATTTTAACTTGGTAGCATTGGAAACATAAATGAGAGAGACAATATGAGTGACATGATTGATGTGTTTAATGCTACACGCCACTCTAGCAAGGAAAGTAAAAGCAACTCATTTTAATTAATTTGTTCAGACACACTTGATTGCTTTTCTTCACATTTTATCTTTTCTCTCATCACTTTTCTTCTCTTCTTCGGTTATTACACAGCAAACCATGGAAGCAAAACTTAGCCACCGAAATGAAAGAAGAGCACGCTACAAGACCATTTCAATGATGGCAAGAAAAAAAAAACAAAAAGTATGCTGTGGCTGAGATTCTTATCACTTGTGGAAAGATTTTGTGATGGGATCTTAGCTTCTCCATACCAAAAATGGTTGAAGAAGATTTCGGCCAGCAAGGAGGAGATTCTTGGAGGCATGGCTTGTCTCTGATTCTGCTCAACCACCACAGAAGGTAGTTAGGGTGGCTACATGATGGAAGAGGCAGAGATTGGAGCAGATGAAGCCATCATCATCATGAAGCATCAAGGGCCAGAAATCCATCTTGGAGAGCAAGCCAAGGATGGAGCGCTCAGATTGATGAATCTGATGACCAAAGAAGAACTAGAGGTATTTGCATGTTGGGTTTTGCATGAGTTACCTCTTCTCTCTCTCTGGCCGAACCGGTTATGGGTGAAGAAAAAGAAGTTAAGCTTGGTTTTTGTTTCAACTATGAAGGCTTCTCCTCTCTATAAAAGGGGTGAATAGTCACGGTTTGATTCAAGGAGTTAGAAGTAAGCAGTGAGAGTGCAAGGCACATGATTCTCATAGCTACCTAAGCTTACATATTTTTTTCTCCTTCAATGTATTCTGTTTAGTATTTTTCTGTTTAATTTTGTCATGTCTTGAGTCTCATGGAAAAAAGCAAACAGTGAGGTTTGTATGAAAAAGCCATAGAGCGGAAAAATGCAGAGAGTGCAAAATTAAAAGAAAAAGCCATAGATGTCCTTAGAGTTCTTTTGTTCATCTATGTTGTGTTTCATGATTTTGTGGGAATCCCCTTGTAAGTTGGGTTAGCATTTTACAGTCTATAATCAGGAAGATTATAAGATTATAGTGAAATTCCATCATTGTTGTGATGGAGACTGGATGTAGGCTGCACTGCACTCAGTAGCTGAACCAGGATATATCTGGGTGTAATTTTCTCTCTCTTCTACTCCATTTCTGTTTCTGCTGCACAGGAGCTAAAACCAAAAATATCTCGTGCCAAGTGACGAGACAAAAATAAAAGTCTTGTGGCTAGGGCGAGACAAAAATCAAAAAGTCTCCTCAAAGACCAGAAAGTGTAACCACGCAAAAAGGGGGCTAAGATTCAACCCCCCTTCTCTTAGCCACTGAAAACCATCAGTATTAATTAAAAATCTAATTTAATCCCTTAAAATTACTTTAAAAGTATTATTTAATTCTCGATTTTTTAATTGGCTTTTAATCAAGTATTCTAATTTAAAATTGGAGATAATATAATTAATTTTCTTTGTTTATAAAAATTTAAATATATAAAATTATTCAAGAATTATAAAATTAAGTAAAATTTTTAGTTTAATTATCAAAACTTGATTTAATTACTTTAATAAAATAATTTTTGAAAATAAAGTGTTTAATTAATAAATAAATTGAAATTAGCTCATAATAAGATTTTCCAAAAATTCTTAGTCTTACATTTTATCCACTTTATAAAAATTTTCGTCTTCAAAAATTAAAGTAATACACAAGATATTATATAGTTTTAATATTTTACTTTCGAATATTTTAGAAAAGCATGAAGTTTTAGCATATATATAAATTTTTAAATACCAAATAAGTCATAAGACTTAGATATAAGAGAAGAGTGTGATATAAAGCAGCAATCACAAGATAGGCTCAACACAAAGGTTATATGGTGTTAACAATTTATCAAACATTGAAGAAACATAATAAGGTACAATTTTTAAGATAGGTGTTTGCAAAAGCAATGTGGTAGACAGGCCAACGCTCTTGTTCCCTTAACCCCAAAAACGTTCTTACTCTTTAATTTCATGATTTCATTCTGTTGCACATATCTTATACATCCGTGGTACTAATTAGTTTTTACATCAAACCTTAAGGTTTCAACTTTTCACGCTTTAACATAGCTCACCATCACAACTCCCAACTGTACTTTACTGAATAAATTATCTAAAAATAAAGTTTTTAATGAATAAATAAATTAAACTTAGCTTATAATAAGATTTTTCGAAAATTTTAGGTCTTACAAATTAACTCGTCATCATACTATTACACGTGATTAAATCATAAAGTGACATATGTTATTAATAGTACATATTAACATAATTAATACAATTAAAATTTCAGAGATAATTTTAATTCATAATGCCAATTTTAAGACCACTTTAGAATGTAAATCCCGTAATAGTCATTGAAATTTATGTAATTACAAAAAATGGCTATCGAGATCTAAATTTTTTTATATTGGTCTCTCATATAAAACTCCGAGAACTATAATGATTCATGTGTCATTTTCAGTGTTAAATCAGCTGTGAGAGTGCTTATGTGGTCATCTTTTATAATGCTAGACGGTCCCAACAATTAGGTGACGTGAATTCATTTTAATTTAGACCCAATTTAGTCCCTTTTCATTTTATAATTCAATATCCTAAATGTGCAAAGTGTGTTTTTTATCTTCTTTTTATTTCTTTTTTTCTTCTTCTCCATCTCTTTATTTTTACAAAGTGAATATATGGTTTCAATTGAACAATATTTTTCAATTAAATCAATTTGAAACTACTAGAACTATCTTTAATAGAAGTGAACAATATTTTCAATGCATTTCATAGCATTGCAACATTGCAACCAAAACAAAAATAGATAACATAATACTTCAACGATTAAAATTCCCTTATATGAAGGACTAAACCATAGCTCATATTCATCAATGCAGAATTCAAGAAATAAAATAAATAAAATAAAGCGAGTTTAATTTAAAAGTTCAGCTCACAGATTGAAGTAAACACAGCGCAACATACAGCAAAAGTAGATGCAAAAAATATTTTAACAAGGACAAATGAAGGAAGAACATACGAATAAATCGAAAACAAATAGTGCTTTACTAATTGGTAATTAGGATTTTATGAAGGAGCTCAAAAGAGCAACTAGTATAAGAATGAGTACTTGATCTAAAGAGATAGAGAAAAAGAAAAAAGAGAAATGAAGAAAAAAAAATGAAAAATACGTTCTATATAAATTAGAATTATAAAATAAGAGAGGAATTAAATAGGATTCAAATTAAAATGAATCTACGTTATTTAGTCGTTGAAATTGTCTAAAATAATAAAAAATAGCTATATTAATATTTTGACAACTGACTCAACGCTAAAAATAACGCAAAAATTATTATAATACCCAACATTCTATTTAAGAAACCACTATAAAAAATTTAAGGAAAAGTATGAGGAAACAATACACTTATTGTACAATGCATACAATGGAGTTTAATTGAAATTAAAAATAAATAATGGGTTATTAATTAATTTCATATTATTTTTAATTTGAAATCTGAAACCATTTAAAATTACTCTTAATTATAGATTCAAATCAATTATTTAGGTTAAAACGAGAATCTCCCTGGCGGCATCTCCTCCTCGATTACACGGCTGCCCCATGCGCTAATTTCCACCTTCCAGAGCAGTCAACTGCCCAACACTGCGTCCTGTTGATCGGCTTCCTCTTTCAGCTACGATTGAACAGTCCACCGCCAATAACAACTAACCAACCAACGCCGCACTCTGCTCCACACAAAACGCAGCCGGTTTTGACTCCTTCAGAATGGCAGAATCGCAAGAAGAACGTGTTTCAAGCGAGGATCCTCCTTTATGCACTTCACCTAGCCAAAATTCATTAATGGAGGTCGATATAGTGGAACCGCTAGATTGTGTAGCCTCTGACGTTTCAGAAAATTTATCATACGAACAAGAAAACTTAGCCGGCGATGTCGCAGGCCATGGTCACAAGTCGAACAAAGTGAGCAATTAGGATCCTTAATTTCTGCCATGGATGTTTATTGTGCGTTTAGTTTTTATGTTTAGTCACAATGTAAATGAGTACTTTAATTGTATGGTTATTGAAACATGCAATTGTAAGCAATCAGTTGAGATGCAAATAAATTTATGTTTGTTTTATATTTAATGGTATCATTACATGCATTGAGGATTAGCTAAAATTAATTAACCATTGCATGCGTATATGATTACATCCAGGAAGCATATTTTCGTACGTGTTTTTGTATATGAATCTATGCTCTCTTCATTTTAAATGGCATCTTTATTTGCTAATCATTCTATTATGGACTTACGTGCTTATATGGATGATGGGATAGCATAATTTAATTTTTTGGTATACTTATATGAATACATTTTTATCTATGGTGTCCGTATATTATCCCTACGTGATGATCAAGCAAGTATTTAAAATAGATAACCATAGGGTGATTCAGTGGCTGAATTTGTTTACTGAATTGAAGTGAATGCTACTTGTATTTGCAACATGCTAACCATGAAATGCTTATATTAGTGTTTTAATCATGTAATGGTATGTTTATATGCTCACTGCATATTTTTTTAGTTATATGCTGATATGCTTCATGCCTTTTATTTGGTTATTTTTCATGCTTATATTAGTGTTTTAATCATGTAATGGTATGTATATATGCTCACTGCATATTTTTTAGTTATATGCTCATATGCTTCCTGCCTTTTATTTTAATATTTTTCATGCTTATGGGATTATGTAGTTAATGAATGATGTGCTTATGTTCTTCTTGCATCTGAAGAAACGAGAGTGTGTATGTAAATATACAGGAAAAGAATTTTGTGGCTGGAGTGAAAAAAGAAGCCACTAAAGGGTGAGTAAGGCCCTTAACTATTAGCCAAAATGGAACAAATAATTCCTAATGATTTTCATTGAATGAGAAAAAAAAACAAATAAATGGTGAAAATTAATTAAATAATACATGAAATGAAAAAAAAAATCTCTTTGCTTGTTTTGTAGCTGTTGATGTGTTTTCGGTGATTGTTTTAGAGATTTTATTGAAATGAGTTTTGATTAGGATCTACCTCCTTTTGGTTATTCTGTTTGTGTGGGAATTTTAGGCCACGCAATTGTCAGATGTTACAGATGTTGGAAGTGAAGAGATGGAGCTTGTTGATGAGGTATTGGAGTCTAGCTTACTTTTGTGTACTCATAATGTTCATGTTTGATTTGATAACTAATGGTAATTAATTTTTCGTTCGAATTAATATAAAATATAGTTACCAGATCATGGTTGCCTACAAGAAGATGAGATACCAAGAGTTGGAATATGGTTTGCTCAGTTATAGATGGCTCATGACTTTTATGTGACCTATGCAAAGAAAGCTGGATTTACAACTAAGATAAGGACGACAACATTTGATAAGATCACAAAGGCTCCCATTAACCAAGCTATACACTGTAATCGCGACGGGATCCGTGAGTCTCGTGTTAAAGCACCAACGCGGAAGAATACGATTTCAGCTGCTGGGTGCAAGGCAATGATATATGTAAAGTTTGATAAAGACGTGCAAGACTGGATTTTGCTCAAGGTTGACTTGACGCACTCTCACCCCTGTTCACCAAAAAAGGCAGTGCACTACCATGAGTATGGGCAACTGACTATGCATGAGAAGTGCGTGATCGAGGATAATGATAAGGCTGAGATTCGACCAAACAAGACATTCCTTGCTTTGTCAAATGAGGCTGGTGGCCCCTCTAACTTGGGATTCTCAGAGAAGGATTTAAGAAATTATATAACAGCAAGGCTCTGAACTAGCAGCATGAATGCGGATGTTAGGGAGATGATGAGCTACTTCAGGAGAATGAAGGACATCAATCCGAACTTCTTTTACGCGGTGGAGTTGGATGATGAGTGTAAATTTAAGAGTGCAGAATGGGTCGATGCAAGGTGTAGGGCGTCGTATGAATACTATGGAAACGTCGTGTCAGTTGATAGCACTTACAGAAGGAATAGGTACATAGTAGTTAAGTTGGTGCTTTTTCCTTTTCCTGATAAAACGCTATTCGATCGTGATTGGCATTTCTTACATTTGGTTGGTTTTTCTGGTAGGCATGGATTACCATTTGTGTCGTTCGTTGGGGTCAACCACCATGGTAGGTCGACCCTCATCGGTTGTGCTTTGTTGGGGAATGAGGAAATCGCAAGTTATGAGTGGGTTTTTAGCCAATGGGTCAAGTGCATGGGAACTGCTCTACAGTGTATCATAACCGATCAATATCGATCCATGTACCGTGCAATCAAAAATACTTTACCCGACACACGCCACAGGTGATGCATCTGGCATATTATGAATAAGTTAAGTCCCAAGCTTGGGGGTTACCGTCGGTACGGAGCTTTGTATGTTGACCTAAACGACATTGTGTGGAACTCTCGGACCGAGGAGTCATTTGAAGATAACTGGGCTGATTTTATAGATGAGTACAACTTATATAACAACACATGGCTGTCAGGTTTGTTACTGTACGATTATTTCACACGCTTTTATTGCAATTGTTTGGCATCTGAATGTTTAGTATATGCGTAATTTTTTATGACAATTATATGGATGTTCATTATAGTATACATTTGGATGTTTAATATATCAGTGATTGTGGATGGTCATTTATCAGGTGTAGTATAATGTTTGGTGTAAGCTTTCTATCCTTAATTTGGGATTATTTATTCCTTATAGATCTGTATGATGACCGACGTATGTGGATCCCAATATACTTCAAGGGTGAATTTTGGGCAGCAATGCGGAGTACGCAAATGAGTGAGAGCATGCACGCATTCTACGGTGGATACTTACACAGTAAAACTAGCTTGGTTCAATTTGTTCACGAATATGAAAATGTTCTTGGAGTCAAGGAGCAGAGGAAACTGGAGGATGATGCTGCAGACTCGATGGGGGTTATCCCTTGTGCAACCACCTCGCCTATGGAGAAATAGTTTCAGCAAGAGTATACCACGAGCATTTTTAGGGATGTTCAAATTGAGTTTGTGAAGAAGGCTAACTGCAGAGTTTCTGCAGTTGATGAACAGGGTCCATTGGTCTGCGTGATGGTGGAAGAGGAGAAACTAGTCAATGATACTATTCTATGCGTTCCGTACGATGTTCACTTTGACCATTCCACATAGGAGCTTCGTTGTGAGTGCAATCTTTTTGAGAGTTCAGGTGTGTTGTGCTGTCACTGCCTTGAAGTTTTCCATTCATATAAAGGTTACAAAGTACCTTCATGTTATGTTCTCCCTCGATGGAGCAAGAAGATAAAGCGCAAACATACGTATATCAAAAGTAGCCATGATGTCAGTCGGTCAGATGAGAGTCATGTTGCATTCAGAGGACTGTGTGCACACTTCTATAATGTTGCTCAAGAGTTCGTCGGTGACGATGAAGAAACAACATTGCTGCATGTTGCTTTGGAAGAAACAATGGCCAAGTTGGCTGCGCACCGTGCCAAAAAGAGGTCCGAGAGCGTGTCAAAGACCCAGACGAACATTGGCTCACAGAGTTCGAACGATGTCGGTGTTGATGACACCCAAGGCCCATCAAATGTCACCACAAAGGGGAGGCCAAAGAGTAAGAGGCTCGGCGCTGCCCTTGAGAAGTCCTTCAAGAATTCAAGGCGGAGAAAACAAAAGAATTCATCCCCGGTAGATGTTTGGCTTAATCTCAACTTTGTATGTTTATTTGGTATATTACTATTCTAGAACATAACTTTTGGACTTTTTTCTTCTTTTTTTTGGGCAGGTGGTTCGTCCACACGCATTTCAAGATATACACCATGATTTTGTTGCTGGCCTAAATGTCCCCGAACAAGCTGGTGGTTTCATGTCTTTGTTAAGCTCCTTCAACAGAAAGTAGGATTAGTTGGACAAGTTTGTGATAGTATATATTTTCTCATCTCTGTGTTTAAGAATTATTGTTAGTTTCAAGGTTCTAAGGCAGCTGTTGCAAAGGTCCACATGTTATTAATTGCAAGAACCATTTTTTTGAGTGTTAAATCGAACCATTTTACTATTTTTATTTCGTGTAGACTTAATGCATAACGTGTATATTTGATGGTTATTCTGTAATTTACGATGTAGTTTAATTAAGTTGTTCCTGATTTCTACATGCTTTACTATATAGTTTTTCGGTACGTAGCGTTCGTCATAGACATTGTTTTCACGTATTTTTTAATGAACTAAAGTGGATGTTCATTTCTATAGGTGTTCAGATGTTCATTTCTACTATAAACAAGGATGGTTAGCCGTTAGCATTCTCGTGTGTTTTGATTTTGACCTTGTTAGATTGGATGTTCATTATAGTAAGGTATAAGATGTTCAGTTTAGCTATATTGGTGGATGGTTAATGGTCACCTGTTTCAATATGCACAAATATGGTAGCTTTACCAAACAACCTTGATAAAGCCGGGATTCTAACATCTAAAAAGACATAGATAATTTTTAGGTAACATAACCAATAAATCATTGTATTGTAGGAAAAAAATATGTCATGGAATCAAGTCTTTCTAATGTGACAATAACAAATCCTTAAGCATGTCAGCAGTAAGTAAACTCAGTATAATCTGGTAGTTCAATTCATTGTAACTAATACTAAGTAAGCAACTCCTTCCTCCCTCTACGCATTGCCCCCTTGGTAATCCCTCCGCACGTTCAATCAATGACCGTGTGCTAGGTGCACTGTAATCCCTTCGGTAATCTTGATTTTCATCCAACGACGGGTTAACTATCAATGTTCTGATTTGTTCCTCCTTAGTCTCCCCCAACTTTATTTCTCTTAGTCTTGGATGAATTGAATGTATTGGGGACGGGGTTAGAGTCTTTTCAAGCTGAGTTAAACCGAGTGAAAAGCTCGATCTACCTGGACTCGGTGTATGATAGGGTGATTTTATTGGAAACACCGTTTGCAGGGGTTGCATAATTATGGCTTTGGTTTGGTGCCCCTGTTCAACATTATTGAGTACTTGCTCAAATTCAGGACACTGAACGATAGAAATGTCAAATTCGATGCAAATGAATGAGACAAGAAGTTAGCTAAGAGAACATGTCATGCCTAGCTACACGGCTAATCACATGACATGGGTGTGAAAATAAAAAAAAAAGAAAAACATACAACAAGGTAATCAATAACCCACTAACTGGTCAAAATCATAGTCACTGAGCTGTACAGGTGTTGCTGGCGGTGTGTGTGGAGATCCATTTTTTAGGTCAGTTTTTCCTTCTTGATGACTTTCATGATTGCCGTTGAACACTGGATCTTCTTGTCTTGTATCATGTGGCGGAGGGTGCTATTGGAATAACCGTATCCTTCTAGCAAGCGACACGTCGTCATCATCATCAAATTCTGAGACTACCAATGGCGCAGTAGTGCTTCCTGAGACACTTTCTCTTGGAATTTCTTTTTTGGTGCCGCGTCTAGATCGGCTCCTACTGAGAATCAACTTTCTCCTCGAACCACTCTTGGATTGATGTGATGTAAATTCATGCATATCGTCATTTAAATTAACAAACAAACAAAACCTTACTAAAGTGAACAACCAAATCGTACTAAAGTGTACACCCAAAAATATAACAAAGTGAACATCCAATTCAAATTATCACATGAGCTATCCTACAGAAAGCAGACCACCTTATCCGTCTTCTTATTTCTTGCCTGAGATGTAGTCTTGCCTTGGGTAGACGGAAATTCGTCAGTGTCCTTGCAGGGCCTTTTACACCCTCCTTTCTCGTTAACTGTTTTACTCAAAGACTGCTTCTTATGTCTTTTCTCTTTCATTGAATTGTTGACTAGGCAACCCTGTGTTCAACATGGGACAACAAATACATGGAAAAATCTAATGTGAACTTTCAGGCGTTTGGAAAACATAATAAACTCACAATCGTTCAAAAAAATTAACCATCTATAGCCACACTATATTTTACATCCAAAACCCAACTACAGTGAACATCCTCAATTACAACCACACTAATCATCACTAAAATCTATTTTCACACAATGAATCAACTAGGTAGCCCCATCAAGCAATTCTTTCATACATAAAAAGCCATCCAAATAAATTAATCATAAGTTATCTATCCAATTCATATTAGAACCTAATTTGAGCATCCTAAATCCTCCTATTTAAGTAACAAACTCAACTCAAATAAAACCTTAATAAAAATAAGACACAATTGTATTCAAACAAGCTTTCAATATAAAAACATGTAAATATCATACACGGTCATTGAATTTAGCTCTCCTAACCGTTCTTTTGTGAACTTCATATATCAAAACAAGCCATACAGCCACATAATAAAGTTACTTTACAATTTTGTAATCGCAAATTCTATGATAACGATCAACCATCATATCACATAAATAAGGATCCAATTAATTGAGCTCACGAGCTTTCATAAGGAAAGCAAATCACCTTTTCTGCCTTCCTATAGCTTGGATGAGGTGAAGTCTTCCCTTTGGTAGACATTGATTCGTCAATGTCGTTGCGGGGCCTTTTACACCTCCCCCCTCGTTAACAGCTTTACTCGAACATTGTTTCTTCTGATTTCTCTTGTTCCTTGTATTTTTGACTAGGCAACCCTGTTTGTTCAACATTTGGTCAAAAAAAGATTCTAAAACTTCAACGTGAACCACCAATTGCATTTTTTGTTCAACTAGATTTTATAAAATGCATTAGTAGAGATTGAACCTGTGAGATGACGTAGTCGGCCTTCTTATCAAGCTCATTAGTGGTCCACTCAACAATCCAAGGTTCGGGTACTCAACATGCATACAACGAACCATGTTTCAAGCGCTGAAAGTACAAAACCTATAGAGAAATAACTTAAATTTTACGAATTACACCTACGATCATACATTGGCTTCAAATTAAAGTAATTTATTGCATTACCAGCAACACGAACATGCACTCGCCGCATGTTTCCCTGTTCTCATCTTGGAATTTTCTTATCGTATCCCGCAGCCACTTTAATATGTGATAAGGCCAATAAAACCTTCTAGGGTTCGACACATCTAATATCGGAGGGAGGTGCCACGGAGAAATAGTTTGCTGGCTTGTGGGGTTCAGAAACATCTTCAAAACAACCATGATAAAGTATCTTCTAAACCTCATCCTCTGTTGCTCATTCTCCATTGGACAAGCAATTACAAACTCACGGAGTTGGCTTGCTGTTTTCTTCTGAAACTCCCCCTTAATTACCAGATGTGATGGATTTTTCTTCTGCAATTCAGGGATTGGTTCACCTGCGAGGAATGGAACAGTTTGCCACAATCACTAAGTGTCAACAACGGAGAAAGTAAACCACTCAGAAAGATTTTTTCATCCTACATAACTAACACTAACCATGAGAAGGTATGTCGAATACACTGCCAATAAGTTCGGCACTAATGCGAATGTCCCCTGCGTCCACCATGAGCGTGTTTGTGTCAACCTCATAAGCCATGTCTAGTTGGAGCATGATGCTCTGTTTCACATGCCATTGTGGTATGCAGCAGAGGAAACCGAATCCTATGGCCTCAATCTCGTCCAACTTAGCTCGCTCATGATGTCGTTCCAGGTGGGTAAATAAGTTATTGATGTAGCAAGGTGAGCACTGGGTCTCTACTAGTTTCTGTTGAGCAAAACCAAAAAGGATCAGAATAACGTTATGGAAAAAAATATGTTGCTTTAGTGATGTAATTTGTTCGATACCTTTTTACCCATCTGAGTTTCAGTTCAGCCGGTATACAGATTGATTCGTTCGAGCAGCGTGGTAATTTGCTCACGCAATAGTCCCCTGAAACCTTTCAATGTTAAATCTTACAGAAGCCACAGGTGACCTCCAGCCAAATGACATAAATAAAATCATGATATTACTTACCAATTGATGTAACCTAATTTATTTGAGTTATATGGCACGAGAATATAACACTGATGCATCGAGGCAGATACGAAAATATTGGCATCAAGGATTATAGCCTTGTATTAATATCTTATATGTTATGGAAGATAAACAAATATCAAAGCTAAAAACTTCCCATTAGTAACCATCTATAATTAGGATGGAAAACTAATTCATGAACACATATATCAGTAAATACACTATATAACTGACCATCCACACACTTAACTAACAATCAAAATAACTATGGGTCATGTCTATCAACCACACCAACCATCGAATTCCCTATCACAAGGGCTACCCAAACAGCTTTCAAGTATCACTAACAAACAAAGACCAGGAGCACATCCGTGAACTACAAGCATACCAATCATCAAGGAAAAATACTTTCACACAATTCATCAACTAGATATAGTTTCAGATATTGTTTTATTCCTTCACAAGAAGGCATGTCAATAAATGATTCACAAAAAAGCAATTCACTTCAGGCGACTCCCACATGAGCATATAGAATTGGAATTTTTTTTAACAATCCATAATCATACAAAAACCAAAAGACAAAATAAGCTTGTACATTATAAACTGTTGAATGACATAATAAACAAGACCCTTTAGAAATTATAAGATGCACCAAAGACACATTTATGGTTTCATTCCTCTTCTTAGCACAAGATTCAGCAACGGCAGTTAATTGTTCATCAATAGGTTGGAACCAAGATGATAGATACATGTTCCGGCGGAATGTAAAAAGGCCTTCAACCAACCCAACGAATACAAACACATAGACAAAGGACACCGTGATATCAAGTTGTATAAACCAACATGCATGGTGTGAAAATTAGTATATAAGAAAAACTAAACAACGGGGACTCACCTAATACTAGGTTAGCACGCTTGAATTGTTGAGAGCCTGAAGTTGAGATGGTGTGGTTGTTTTACCGCTTCCTGAGGCACAAAAAAAAATTAATATTGTCTATTTATCCGACTCATGTACCCTGAAGCAGGATTTAAATAGATTAAAGAAAAAAAGACAAGCTTGTTTTGCATAAAACAGCATGATACAAAGAGGCATCGCAAAGCCACCAACACATTGCTTTATCCATATAGCAGATGTTACCTTGTTAGAGCCTACTAACTGCAATTTTTTCGCTCATGTTTAAAAATCAGGGGGTCCAAGCTTGAGAATAAAATTATTTTATTGTTATTACAAAGCAATCTCATAAAGAGCGGGTAATTATTTGGTTACAGTGTGAAGACAAACATATTTGGTATAAAAAAATGTCCAATCTATGGCAAAATTTCAAGACTAACCATCCAATATCATACTAAAGTAACCATCTGTGACAATATCAACGAAGAGTCAACAATGGTCAAGCAAGAAAACGTCAAACTAGATGCACATGATCCACACAGATACAGACAAAAAAATGAAAAAAAATTAATTTAAACTGATATGAAATCAAAATGAACAAAGTTTTTCGACACTTTCCCGCGCTAAAGTTAAATCATCATGGATTACAATAACATAAATGAACTACCTAGCCCACAATCTCCGGGATGCTACCATCGCACCCAAAGCTTTCTCACCATGGTTAATCACTCATATAATCAACAATATCTATCTCTAACACAACATGCAACAGCGATAACCGTTCTAAAAAGGAACAACTACAGATACTTACATTAGATGGTTAGGATCTTCAGCTGATGATGTTACATGTTTTCCCTATGACGAGCACGCGGCTGGTTTCCTCGGATCGGATGGTTGGCTGATTGGCGACGGCGTTGCCCACGCGAGTAAAACTACTCGAATGCTCCTTTCCGGGGTGAGCGCTCCTCTGCCTTCAGCTCTGATTGGAGACACAATGCGGACGGACTCCGGGTCGGCGACGGCGGGATGTTTAGAGGCGGAGCACGGACTTCCTAGGGCAGTCACGGCGTGGTGTACTCGACAGCCTCGGGCGGTCACGGCGTGGTGTTCTCGACGGCCACGGTGGGTGCGGTTCCGTTACCTGTTCGCCTAGCGTGGTTGGCGTTTGCGGAGCTGAGGGGTCTTCCTGGTCAAACGGCGCTGAGGGGTCTACCTGGTTCTCTTCAACAATTGCAAGGATTTGTGATAAGGAGTGAAAGGGCCCCAATCTACTGTATAAGGATTTTGGGGAAAAAATATAATTACTTAAAATTTAGTGGTGTGGTTAACTAAACATCTAAAATAGATTAGGGTTATTAATAGGTTAATTTATCTTGTTAAACTAAATTGGACCTTTTAAACGGTCCATTGTAGTCATTGTACACATATTTCTAAACAGTCCTAAAAACTAGCTATATTAATATTTTGACAACTGACTCAACGCTAAAAATAACGCAAAAATTATTATAATACCCAACATCCTATTTAAGAAACCATTATAAAAAATTTAAATCTCAAAAACTATTTTAAATAATTGCATAAATCTAAAGAATCTGTAGAGATTTACTCCGCTCTAGACTTAAATGTCTTTACTGAAAGTATATAAGTAATTGCATTATTCGGTACAACTCTGATACATTTGGTAAAATCCCATACATTAAAAATTTAAAATTAAATTAAATTTATATTGCAATAATTATTTCATTTTAAATAGAAAAGCAATTAATCAGCGCACAAAAGAAAGAATAGATTAATTTTTTAAGACAAAAAAAAGAGAGGATAGATTCTTTTGAAACCTACAAATACAAAAAGTAATAATTTAAATTAGACACGAGCTACCTCGCTCCTAAAAATCCGCATCCCCAGCCGTTACCGTACACCCTACCACTGCTTTCACACACCCCTAAAACCCCCTTCCACACTTTCCATCCCGATCCGCCACCACCATCGCCGCAAATGGGAAACTGCTGCAGATCTCCGGCCGCCGTCGCCCGCGAGGACGTCAAATCCAGCTTCTCCGACCACCACGCTAAGCGTGCTGCTGCTGGAGACTCCTCCGCCGCCGGAGGCACCGGTGGGAAGAAGAAGCCTCCTCCGATCACCGTCCTCACCGGCGTTCCCAAAGAGAACATCGAGGACCGGTACCTAGTAGACCGCGAGCTCGGCCGTGGCGAGTTCGGTGTGACGTACCTCTGCATCGACCGCGAGACGCGGGAGTTGCTCGCGTGCAAGAGCATCTCGAAGCGGAAGCTCCGCACTGCCGTGGACGTTGAGGACGTCCGCCGCGAGGTGGCGATCATGCGCCACCTGCCGCGAAGCCCGTCCATCGTGTCGCTCCGGGAGGCCTGCGAGGATGACAATGCAGTCCATCTCGTCATGGAACTCTGTGAGGGCGGTGAGCTCTTTGACCGAATCGTTGCCAGGGGTCATTATACGGAGAGGGCGGCCGCAGCGGTTGCACGGACCATCGTGGAGGTAGTGCAGCTTTGCCACAAGCACGGGGTGATCCACAGGGACCTCAAGCCAGAGAATTTCTTGTTTGCTAATAAGAAGGAGAACTCGCCTCTCAAGGCTATCGATTTTGGGTTGTCCATATTCTTCAAGCCAGGTATGGAGGGATGAAAACAATTGAAAGTCTTGCAATCCGATGCTTAGGAATGTAGGCGAAAATTTTGAAATGTGAAGTCTAATTTTAGTATATGAATAAGTGAATAATTGAGTGTAGGTGAGTTTGCGATGAGAAATGTGAAGGGTTTTGGGATTTGGCCTACTGGAGTGCTAACTGAGAGAAAGATTGAAATTTAACGGATTCTAAAAGCTCCTTTTTTTTTGGGATATCTGAGGTTTCACAAGTGAGCCTTGATATTTATCACTAATGCAAAGTGTCCAGATACATTTGAACAAACTCCCCACTTGTAAACTGATTCTATTTGCCACTTCTGTTTAGTATGTTCTGTAATAGTATGTGGTTGAATTGAATTGCAGTGTGCATTGTGTGGATTTAGTTTGGGATCGGACTATGGGAGTAGAAAAAAAGGGGGAAGTCATTGATTCTTGGTAGTTCTGTATTCTGTTGAAGTCGAAGCTCAACTTCATTGATGGTGAGATGGAGCGAGTTGAGTTTTTTAGCACTTGTATTGAGTGGAATTACATTTCAAGTGACACTGTCAATGTCCTGTTGCTACTCATCGGGGTGCTTATGAAGTCTGTCTAGGGAAGCATACTTAGCGCGTTTAAGATCCCTACAGTTTAGATTTACATCTTCCACATAAAATAATAAATAAAAAAGAGGATAGTCTTTGTTGTACTGATGAGCTGAGAATCCCCTTGCTGTTATTTAGTCTTGATTTATGAGTGCCATTTGTGTTAATGAGATTGGTTGCCTCGAGTCAACAGACCATGATAATAGGGGTCTAAACTTCCGATGTGAAATGAAATTTTCGAGCTGGAGTCTGCCTGGTGCTGTGCTGAAAATGAGATCATCTAACCCTGGCAGTAGATTTCTTACTGTATTAAGGATTAACTATGACGATTGTTGATGGACTTGGAGGGAAAGTAAAGAAAGGAGATTGTCTGCACTCTGGATTGCAATTCTGTCCAAATGTATTAATCCTTTTATTTTCCCTTCTCCCATACCCCCATGCTACATGTGGCGTAATGTGGTCTTTGTTGAAGCAGTACAAGGAGTTTCTATGCAAAAGTAAATCAACAATGATAATATTTACATAAAACAAAATGATATGGCGTATTTCTTTCATATTCTACATTTACTATTGTTTCTTTACCAGCTTTGTTTAGGTGTTAATGCTGCTATCATATTTAGAAATGAACTAGGGGATCATATATGTTTTGGTTACTATGTAGGTGTTTGTTATGATCTAATAACAATTACATATTGCTACCCTGTCTTTATTTGGCTTCCTGTCTTAAAAATTTAACAATGAAATGTTGAAAATATTTTGGTTTGTGAGAGAAACAAGACTTTCTGCTCACACAATGCTAATCTTTAACATCATTGTTGATGCTTTGACATCTGATCTGATGGCACTTTTTATCTCAATGCATATCATTTTCAATATTTGTCTGTTACTTATAGTCTGACATGTGTTCATAATGTTGTCTCGTGGGTAATACACAAATTTCCAGGTGAGAGGTTCTCAGAAATTGTTGGAAGTCCTTATTATATGGCTCCAGAGGTGCTCAAGCGGAACTATGGGCCAGAGATAGATATATGGAGTGCGGGAGTGATTCTCTATATCTTATTGTGTGGTGTTCCCCCATTTTGGGCTGGTAATTACATTACTATGTCTCAAGATTATTATGTTTCTATTTATGCGAGCTCTTCACTGTTCGTGCATTAGTATCTATGGTTGTTCGCATGTTCCCTCTTCTATTTGTTTGTTCTCTTACTTTTGGTCTGAGCAAGTAGAAATATTGTAGAGCTTTTGGCAAGATTTTCATCTGATATTTTGTCTTGTTTTGGTTCATGACTTCATGTGTATTGCAACCCTCTGCACTTCCGGACTTGTGTTCTTTATTTTTCCACCAGCTTAGATGGAATTTATGTTATCTTACCTGAGGCTAATTCTAATGCAGAATCTGAACAAGGGGTTGCACAGGCCATTCTTCGAGGGCTTATAGATTTCAAACGGGAACCTTGGCCCAGTATTTCTGAAAGTGCTAAAAGTCTTGTTAGGCAAATGTTAGAACCAGACCCTAAGCTTCGGTTAACTGCCAAACAAGTGCTCGGTATGTTTGTTGTTTTCATTTTTTAAGAAACCTTGATGTAAGATGTTTCAAAACTAAAATGGATGCGGAAAGTTTCCTCATTGAAATGATCCATTGCTGTTTTCTCTGTATGCTCACCAAATGATAATATGTTTAAAACTATCTCATTTGTGTATTTTAATGATTAATCTATCCCATCCCACTACGTCTACACCCTTTATAATAAACACGTTGACACCAGTATTTTCTTAACAACTAAACACACATTCTCTTTGTTTTGTTAATTAAAAAATAATTTAAATACACAATTAATTAGTAACAACTGTAGTTTTATACGGATGTTAAGACTTAAGAGTGTTTGGTGAATGAATAGTGTTTTCATCTATCTCCTAAACTTAGGTAGATGGGTTGGACTAATGTTGTTTTTCTCTATTTACATTTCAAATCCCAGAAGATCCTTTTCCTATGTGACTTTGATTTCTTGAACAATAATTTGAATGGAGAAACAGAGATGCTTGGAGGAGATTTTATCTTTTTGGTGTAAATTATCGGTTTTATTATGATGACTATGTTAATGGGTCACCAGAATGTATTGACAGTTTCCATTAACGTTTTTATGATCTCAACCTGCAGAGCATCCTTGGCTACAAAATGCTAAAAAGGCTCCTAATGTTCCTCTTGGAGATGTTGTCAAGTCAAGGCTTAAGCAATTTTCGATGATGAACAGATTCAAAAGAAAAGCCCTTAGGGTGAGTTCACTGTACCTGATGGTATTTTTTGTTGCCATTTTGTTGTATGTTATAACTTAGCTTGTACCTCTGGAGTCTGGAAACAGGTCATTGCTGATTTCTTATCTAATGAAGAAGTTGAAGACATTAAAGATATGTTCAAGAAAATGGATAGTGATAATGATGGTATCGTTTCCATTGAAGAATTGAAAGCTGGATTTCAAAATTCTGGATCCCAACTTGCTGAGTCTGAAGTTCAGATGTTTATTGAGGCTGTATGATCACCTTTCTCTTGTCCTTCTAATTTATTATGTCTAAAGTTTCCGCTTGCAACATCTTATAATGCCTCATATTCACCTACAAATTCACACCTATGCATATCAAAATGCCTGAAGCACAGTAATTCTGATAAGTTTTCTACTTTCATGTTATGATTATGTCCTGGACTTCAGTTTCGTTTTTTTAAATCCGGAGTATGTTTCTTTTCATCTGATATGCCTTGTTTTCATCCCAACCTAAACCAATGTTTGAATGATACTAAAGGTATAATATTCCAGCTTAAAATCCTTCTTTTTGTGTTTAACCCGTTGTATGTTGAAAACAGGTAGATAATAACGGGAAGGGAACACTTGACTACGGAGAATTTGTTGCTGTTTCTCTTCATTTAAAAAGGATGGCTAACGATGAGCATCTTCGCAAGGCCTTCTCATATTTTGACAAGGATGGGAATGGATATATTGAACCTGAAGAGCTACGAAATGCCTTAATGGAAGATGGAGCAGACGATTGTACAGATGTAGCAAATGATATTTTCCAAGAAGTAGACACGGACAAGGTTAAATATTTGACAAATTTTCCGCTACACATAAACATGACCCTGTTTAGGAATCTTACCCTAAAATATTTCTTGAACAATTACAGGATGGACGTATCAGCTATGATGAGTTTGTGGCTATGATGAAAACTGGAACAGATTGGCGGAAAGCATCTAGGCATTACTCACGCGGTAGATTCAACAGCTTGAGCTTGAAATTGATGAAAGACGGTTCTTTAAACATAGGAAATGAGCAGTTATCTTGAGTAGTAGTTGTCGTAAGTATTGGTGTGTGTCTTTCCCATTTGTGTAATATTCCTCCTACATTCTGGACTTGGCCTTTTTGTGATATGATTATTTGGTTCCTTGTTTGATGGAGGTCCCTTTTTCACTTGGTATTGTGAGAATTGCCGAAGGAATTAGAATTAGTGCACCAAAAATACATGAATGTCCTCTATTATTACTTTGTAAAACATGGTGCCTTGGAGAGCAAATGGGTGACCTGTATGAATGATTCCACTAGATTTTTCCACTCCTGCCTTCTGTTCTGGTTTGACAATGTTGAATCAAAACTGTTAAGTGCAGTCAGCTTGTTTATCTAAATTGAAAATGTTTCCTAGTTTGTATTCTCCACCCTGATTTGATCACTTCCATTGTATCGGCATAAAATGATTGTTTCATTTAAGATGAGTAATGACATATCTTTCTAATTTATCGTCTTAAACGTTTTTCTAATCTTACATACTCTATAGTAATGTTTTTATCTCGTTTAAAATGGCCACTCAGTACATTGACATTACTGACCTGACAACATTTAATATTACTTGTCTCGTAGCATGATCTTTGTATTATTGCATGCTTGCTCCTGAGATTGCAGATAAGCAAGGATGCTGCACGAATTTCTAGCTATTTGTCTTGATGAATTTATGGCACACAATGTTGAACTTATAATCAGTTGCTACCTCGTGAGCCCTATTGTCCAGCTTGAATCACTAGCTGTGAAAAACTTAAATGTCAAATGAAATAAAGTGTACTAATTCAATCAATTCACGAATAATTATTTTCTCGTTGGGGATTGGGGGTTGGGGAATACGGCTGCCTTTTAAATACAATGTTGCTATGCATTCTCTTCTTGTTTTCTTTATTTTGGGTGGGCGGTTGTCAATTTTGTCATATCACAAGTTACAACTTACAACCATGAATCCATGTTGGGTTCCATGATTAACCTCTTTTGAGATTATCCAGTATTATTCTATACTCTTGTATCCATTGATTTTTCTCAACTTCCTGTTTACAAGTTATTAGTATCATATTGCAGGAAATATAAAGATGATTAGTGTTATATTTATATAATAAAAAAATAAAGGGTAAAGTATACTTTTTGTCCCTAAAATTTGACAAAAGTTTTAAAAATATCCTTAAGTTTTATTTTGTTTCAATTTTGTCCCAAAAGTTTTTTATTTGCATCAAATATAACTTTGACGGTTAATTTTTCAAAAAATTTAATGCCAATTCAAAAACAATTTCATAAGAACAACCCTCAATACAAACAAATCAAGTATAATTTTTATACATTATTGTTAGATTGGTCTTAAATTTTTTGAAGATTTAGTTGTCGAAGGTATATTTGATGCAAATCGAAAACTTTTAGGACAAAATTGAAACAAAATAAAACTTAGAAATATTTTTAAAATTTCAGGAACAAAAAATATATTTTACCCAAAAATAGATGTAGTATTATTTAAGCACCATCTTGTATTGTTTTTGACTTTTTATTTATTTATTTATTTATTTTTTGAGGTCAACAACATCTCTCATTTTGTTTGTATATTTGGCAACAATACAATTAAAGGTTTCTAGAGGTACGACACTAGCCGCCGCCTCCTCCTCCTCCTTCTTATTATTATTAAATAAATAAAAAAAAAATGAGGCTACAACCAGTAGACCTTGATTAGGAGCTGGAAATGGTCTATGAAAGGATTTAATTTGTGGATCGTTTGCTTTTCAGCTACAGATCCTGAGATCCATGTCAATGATAGCATTCTTCACTAATGATTATGTCTAAATTCTGAGTTAAGAAAACAAAAATGATTATGTCTCAGTGTTAGCTTCCATGTTCATCGCTGATCATGAGTTCTGTTTACGTATCGTTAAAGCTTAAACTTAGGCTTAGTTTTTCTTTCTTTTTTTTTTTTTTCATGAAAGTAGAAGAAATGGAAATATCAAATATGACACCACCTACAGTCGTCACTAAAAATTTTAGTGGCAACATTGCAATTTTTTGTGACACTTAAAAGTTTATTTGTTATAGTGATCATACATGATATGTATGCAAGAAAGTACAAGAAAATAACTTTTAATTAGACAACATTAGTCAGTTTTAAGATTTAGGTTTTGTAATTTAGGATTTAAAATTTAAAATAAATAAAATAATTTTAAAAAAGTTGATTGATTTTATTAAAAAAAAAATTTGATTCCTTAGCATTCTTCATCCTTACCTACGGTTGCTATACATTAAAACTAAAGCAGATAGATATGGCAAGAAAACATAATTTCATAACAATGAATCCTTTTTCCAAGGAAATCGATGAATAAGTTAATTTCATATGTATAAATTTATACACGTTATTATTGTTAGAATTTCAAATTGAGTTGGAAGTCTCAGATTAATTAAGTCTGACTAAAAAAATAGTATATATTTGAGAAGATCAGCATATATAACTAATTTCTTAAGGTTTTGGATTAAGACGTAATAAGTACTTGATTCATTGTGTTTATCACTTATGTTATCTTTAATTTAGATCTTCCCAGAATTGAACGTTAGTTTAAGTTTTTGTTAAGGTTTAATGTATAATTAATTCTTTGCAGTAAACTTTGGTTGCCATTTCCCTGATGAGTAAAATTTTATCTCTATTACTTAAAAAAGTATGTATAAATAAACTCTACTTAATATACTAAAACTGGGTTTTTTCCCGACTAATAAAGATGACGTGTCGATCTCTCGTGAATCCGTTTTTCCTCCAAAATGACTGATCGTGGTAATCATAATAAGAATATTTAATTATAATCATAAAATGATCAAATTTTATAATATTAATAACGCAAATTGATTTTAAATATTTTTAGTTATTTTAATTATATTAATTATTAAAATATGGATATAATTTTAATTCTTATTCATTATTCAATAACAATAATAATAATAAATTATAATTGATAAAATTAAAATTATCACTTGGGTAAAATAACAACTTAAAATTATAATAATTTATCACGGATAATCGTAAAAATTATAATAAGATTATGTAAAATTATTTTTAACATTAGCATATAATAATTGTACAAGTTATTTTTTTTATTATTTTAATCCGTTATAATTCTATTTTCTTATAATACTTATTTCAAATATTTTAAGTTATTAAACCCGTCTATGATAATATATCTCTACCTCCTTTTCATTTCAATCTGTGTATATTAGGTATAATGTTCTTATTTATTATCCGAGATTTTTCTGATCATGATAGAAGATAATGATTCTAATTATGATATGATAAAATTATATAATTTTAACAAAATTAATATATGATGCATAATTGCTGTATTCAATAAAAAATTACCTTAATAATAAATAATTTACATATTTATTTTTGTTTTACTAAAGTCTATATATAGTGTATTTCTGTGGTACATGAATCTAAATTTGAGAGTCAACTCATAATTTTATATTCTTCGTTTTTTATTGAAGTTGATCCTTTTAAGGTACAATTTATAATTTGTTATAATATTTTTCATATATTCATTCTATTATATTATTCTTTTGATAATTTATTAATTATTGTTACTCTAAGTTATTCTTATCGTCTAATGTTCCAGTTCGATTGTCTTTTGCCACAATCGTTTACAATGCATCACATCTATGAAATACCTCATCGAGTTGTCTTCACTGATTCGGGTTTCAACTACATGGATGTAAGCGTTCAAAGAAGAGGTAAAAATCTCTACTTTACCGAAGGATGGTTGGATCTACTCACCTATTATGACCAACCTAATGGAATGTGGTTAAAGTTAGCTTTTTTGGGAGGAACTCGATTTTTGATTGAGGAATTGTTTCCACAGAACTTTATAGGACAAGTTCAAGTTCCATCCCCCCATACTTTTTACGTCTGCCCGAAGATTTTTGAAGTGGAGCACATAATGAGATTGAATTCCCTCAGTTTAAGTTCAATTTTGCTAAATTTGTGACAAACTCGGATATGCAATTTCAACGATTGGTAATATATTTAAATTTTCTTATTTTAAGCTTTTCGTTATTAGAATAATTTTAATAATCAGATTTTTGCACTTAATAACAAAACTGATGCGGCATGCTCTTAAAGTGTTTCCTGATTTATTTCATTTAATTCGTTAAAGCAAATCAATTATAATTAATTAATTTGATTAGACATTCAAATCGCACCATTTATTATAATATATATGAATTAATTATAATTAATTATATCAATTAATTAATTTAGTTAATTATATTAATTATTTGATTTGGTTGGAGTAAATATCGAATTATTTAATAAATAATAAATACGATAACGAAATATATAAATTAATTTAATTAGTTTATTTTTTTCAATACCATCTATTTATACCAGATCAAATATTTTTTACTCATTCGCTTTCTTTTCTCTCTCTCCCTCCTTCCCTCTCTCCCCCCTCTCTCTCATATTTGGGTACAATTTTTATAATTTATTGAATTTTTGCTTCTTTTATCTTTATTTATACATTTCAATTTTTTTATATTTTTAAAAATTTTTATTTATTTTAGTTGCTTATTATTAGTCGCACACTTTTTTTATAAATTTTAACTTCTGATTAACAAAATAAATGTGTCATTTTTATGTTTTTTTAAATAATCTTACTATAATTTTATTTTGTAATATTCTATTTTGTCATGTGTACTTCAATTCATATATATTGTCTTTTTTTATGATTTACAATTAATATATACATTGTTCGTGTATGTTTTTTATATGTTAATGTTTTTATTAATTCTCTTTATTTTATTTTATTTTATTTTTGTGTATCTCTTTGTTGCTTTTTATTTTAGTTATATATATTCATTGATTTCTCTATATTGATACTCTTTTTATTTGAAATATCGTGACAATTTAGATTGTATATTGTGATCCATGTGATATTCGTTAATTTGGTGTATCTTTTTAGATGATTTATGTTATAATGTATTTAAGGAGTTGACTTAAAATTATAATATAATATATAAATTTATAATATGATTTATAGTATGCTAAAATATTAAGACATTATCGTATAGATATTTTTTTATTTGTCCGTTAGATTCAACTATATAGGATCTTGAAAATTATGCAATTATGTAGTTATTTTTTTTCATATAATTATTGTATTGATTATTTACATTAGTGAGACTATTTTCAATATTAATATTTATAAATATACTATTATTTATATAATTGATTGAATCATCTTATTTGTTTAAATTTAATTCTATTAAATTAATTATTCAAGGTGCCATCGCTATTTCTATTTTTAAAGAATTTTTTTAATATTATTTAATAATTCTAATAACATAATAACAATTAAAAAAAGTAAGACGGTACAAAATTGCAATGACGATAAGATTAAAATACCCGTGATAAAATTATATTGATAATATACACTTGTGTATTACTAACAACTAGTTAGTAATTACTTAAAATAAATAATAAAATAAATTATAGGGTATTATTTTATTTAAATTATTAATAATTAAAAAATAAAAGGTCAGTAATTATTTTTATAATA
>NC_029775.3:92982930-92995485 GCF_000817695.3 Arachis duranensis | reverse complement strand
TGTATTTTATTTTATTCTACTTTAACAAAAAATTGAGACGTGCATTTTTAATTATTTATTTAAAAAGTATAGTGAAATGAGTTATATCAATTACAATTAATTATCGATAATTGATTGTATTAATTTGTAAGATGAATAAGGTATAATAAATGTTGTGAAATTAATTATAATAAATTAATAATTAATAAATAAAAAACTAAAAGGGACTTTTTTATTGCTTTTTAATGGATATACATTTTTATAATTATACTTTCTCTTTATCTCTTCTTTTCACATTTATTTCTTTTAATTTATTGAACTAAATCAATTATACTAATTATTTGTATTAACTAATTAAGTACTTAAAAATATTATAAAAAATATTTTTAAAATGTGTCCGTAAGATACAAATTAACTAAATTATTTTTCAATTTAATGCGTTTGATTCATTCAATTGTATTAATTATAACTAATCAATTATGTAATTTGATTTGATTAGGATAAATATTTCATCATTTAATATTTTATTTGATTCATTAAATTACATTAATTATAACTTCAAATATTTAATTTAATTAGAGTAAATATCAAATTATTTTAAATTTTGTTTGATTCATTAAACCAAATTAATTATAACTAATTTATTATTTATATATGATCGAGATAAATATTAAATTATTTAATAAATAATATATAAAGCAATGAAATAAATGAACTTAATTAATTCAAAGTATGGTACTAATTTATTTGAGCTGTTAATAAAATTTATAATTTTCGGATTTATATCTACTTAATTTATATATTTTATTTTATTTTACTTTAACAAAAAATTAAAACGTGCATTTTGTAACACCCTACCACACAGGGCCTTACGCTTAAGTCGTAAAGCAGAGGTGGCAAGGTATTACGACCTCTAAAAGAAAATGATATCTACATAGATATAGTTGGGTGAAATCATATCTAGGAGCCTTGAAAAACAAGCTAAACAAATTGATAAACAGAAAATCGTGACACACTCGCATGGATATTCGTAAAACGGACAGGTAAAATCGAAATATAACTGAACACATATATATACATATCAGAGTTCCAAAACTCAGATAGCAAGCTCCAAACTTTTCCAAAACTCAGATAGCAAGCTCCAAACTTGACCTGCGAAGCTAAGGCCGACCAGAGTATATGATTATATATATACAACCCAAAATAAAACTCAAACCATAAAGTAAACCCCTGTCTCTCCAAGTCAACCTCTAGGTGGGACAAAACACAAAATGTACATGTGGAGATTCTATAAACATGTATACATAGCCCAAAATAAAGATATGACAGTCTAAAAGGTAGTTCTTCGCTTGAAAGGAGGATATCCAGACGCTCAACGGGGTGTCTCTCGACCTGCATCTGAAAAACAACAACATAGTATGGGATGAGAACCGGAGGTTCTCAGTATGGTAAAGGTGCCCGCATAGTTAATATAAAAGGTCTCGGGAAAGCCAGAGGCATTCCTAAAACTTCGACACTCAGAATCATTCTTAAGGAAAGTAAACTAAGCCAAAAGTTAGGTAAGCTATCTAAGGTATTCTAATTCTGAATCTAACTTTAACCTAATAATTCACGTTCTGTCTCCTCTAATCCTCTGAATCATTGGTGGAACAATCCTCTCTCCTCACACCTTCGTCAAGAGGAATTTCCCAAAAAACATACACATACAATTCAAGCAAAGAAAACACAGATAGAGAAGCATTTACAGCAAGTAGAACAAGTAGCAGATAAGTAGAATTTAACAGTTAAACAAACTAAAGCAATGCACACCCAAACAAAGCAAACAAATGCATATGATGTATGCCTGTCCTATGGCTGATGAGTCTCATCTGTCGGTTATACAGCCAACCCGACAAGTCCTGGTAGTTAACCATTGGACAGTCCCTCTGTGCGCGCATCCCCAAGCTCAATAATATTCCATGGAGTCAAACTCCAAGCTCAATAATATAGTATTCCATGGAGTCGAACTCCAAGCTCAATAATATAGTATTCCATGGAGTCGAACTCCAAGCTCAATAATATAGTATTCCATGGAGTCGAACTCCAAGCTCAATAATATAGTATTCCATGGAGTCGAACTCCAAGCTCAATAATATAGTATTCCATGGAGTCGAACTCCAAGCTCAAATATAATATTCAATATTCATATATATGCATGCCCATGGGGGAATCCGGAGAGTTAAAGTGTCCGGTCACATCTTGCGACAGAGGGTCAATAAATAGTCTCAAATACACAAGCCACATAATAATCTCTTTTCCTTTTAAAATATTACCTCAAATCAAAACTCCAATTCTTAAAGAAATTTTGGCAATATCTCCTCTAAGACTCAAATTTCTGCCACCCTTCAAGGGTCCCAATTATCAAACCAAACACCCCTCAGTCACTCAAATCATTTCCAGTAACAAATTATTTCATAATCAAACAAATACCAAAATTAATTTTTTTTTTCAAACCGACCAACTTCAACAGCAAATTATTGACAACAGCTGAACCACACATTCTATTCCATATACACAATCCATCAATTATACATTCAGTCCATTCCTATCTTAAGGTCTTCTAGCCTGAGTTTTCACGTGACATTAAATGTTAACTACGAAAAACCAAAACCATACCTTCGTACGGAATCAAAATATTCAAAACTCCGATCTGACCGAGCTATCGAAGAAGAAAACGTCCAGAATCGTCTTTGCCTCCTAAAACTCTCGTTAGCCAAATCCAAAGAAAAGAGGAGCTACGTCATTGTCAACTTCCACTAATCAAAAATGGTGCCAACGTGTAGAAGAAGAGGTTACGAATACTCTTACCGGATTAGATTTTTGATTGGAGTTACGGATTACAAAAAAATCGAAGCCGGAGGTTCAGAAGAATTTTACGTTCTCTCTTGGTCTTCTCTCTCCGTTTTCTTTCTGTTCTTTCCTCTCGCATACGTTAATGATATATATATATGTATGATTAGTACGCCGCCTTAGCTTCCTTTATATTATATACACACTTTATGAAAGGACGATAAGATTGAAATACCCGTGATAAAATTATGTTGATAATATACACTTGGTATTACTAACAACTATGTTAGTAATTACTTAAAATAAATAACAAAATAAGTTATAGGGTATTATTTTATTTAAATTATTAATTAAAAAAATAAAAGGTCAATAATTATTTTTAAAATAGACATTAAATTTAATTTAATGTACTAATTTATTTGAGTTGTTAATAAAATTTATAATTTTTAGATTTATATTTACTCAATTTATATATTTTATTTTATTTTACTTTAACAAAAAATTGAGACGTGCATTTTTAATTATTTATTTAGAAAGTATAGCGAAATGAGTTATATCAATTATAATTAATTATCGATAATTGATATCAATAAATTGATTGTATTAATTTATAAGATGAATAATGTGTAATAAATGTTGTGAAATTAATTATAATAAATTAATAATTAATAAATAAAAAACGAAAAGGGACTTTTTTTATTGCTTTTTAATGGATATACATTTTTATAATTTTACTTTCTCTTTATCACTTTCTTTCACATTTATTTATTTTAATTTATTGAACTAAATCAATTATATTAATTATTCATATTAACTAATTAAATACTTTTTAATGAGTTATTATAATTGTACCTTTAGACTATATGTTAAAATATTATAACTTTTTTTTATAAAAGTTGTTGAAAAATAAATATTTTTAAAATGTGTCCTTAAGACACAAATTAACTAAATTATTTTTTAATTTAATGTGTTTGATTCATTCAATTGTATTAATTATAACTAATCAATTATGTAATTTTATTTATTTAGGATAAATATTTCATTATTTAATATTTTATTTGATTCATTAAATTATATTAATTATAACTTCAAATATTTAATTTAATTAGAGTAAATATCAAATTATTTTAAATTTTGTTTGATTCATTAAACCAAATTAATTATAACTAATTTATTATTTATATATGATCAAGATAAATATTAAATTATTTAATAAATAATATATAAAGCAATGAAATAAATGAACTCAATTAATTCAAAGTATGGTACTAATTTATTTGAGTAGTTAATAAAATTTATAATTTTTGGATTTATATCTACTCAATTTATATATTTTATTTTATTTTACTTTAACAAAAAATTGGGACGAGCATTTTTAATTATTTATTTAGAAAGTATAGCGAAATGAGTTATATCAATTATAATTAATTATCGATAATTGATATCAATAAATTGATTGTATTAATTTATAAGATGAATAATGTGTAATAAATGTTGTGAAATTAATTATAATAAATTAATAATCAATAAATGAAAAACTAAAAGGGACTTTTTTATTCCTTTTTAATGGATATACATTTTTATAATTATACTTTCTCTTTATCTCTTCTTTTCACATTTATTTCTTTTAATTTATTGAACTAAATCAATTATATTAATTATTTATATTAACTAATTAAGTACTTTTTAATAGGTTACAAGTGTAATAACCTGTGCCATGCCATGCTATGTTATAATTTTAAGTTGTTTTATTAAAATTAATTTAAATTATAATCATTTGACTAACAAAAAATAACATGTTATGTATTGTTCATTTTTCTTAATCTAGTGTTAAGTATATCAACTCTAAAATAATTATTAATTAGTTTTAGTAATTTACTTATTTTATACTTCAGGTAAAATATTTGTAATTTTTTATTTTTATTTTTTATCTTAATTTTGCTAATATTTTTCTATAATTTTATTTTATATTAATTCTTTTTTTATTTATTTTGATTAATAATTCTTAAGGGTATTATTATTTTATTTAAAGATAATTTAAATTTTTTGTAATATTTTTATAAAAGTTGATTAATAGATTTTCTTTAAAAATATTTTTTTGAAATATTTTTAATAAGATCGTATTTTGATTTTTCTCTTTCATCCTTTGTATTAATTAATTATATTAATCATCTATTACAATACATTTTTTATCTACTCCACACATTATCTTTTCTATCTTCTTTAAATTTTATCTACTTCACACATTATCTTTTCTATCTTCTTTTACTTTTTTTAATTGCTCTTTTTACTTTATTTTTAATTATTTATTTTACTTTTACTTCTCATATATAGATTTATTATAATTCATCACAGGTTCTTTTTTAATTTAAATAATTTTTAGGTTATATATTACCATTGATGCTTTTATTTTGTTTAGTGTATTTTTTTAGTCTTGTTTAATATAATAATCTATAAATATCTATTCTATATGTAAAAATTAAATTTCTGCACTTAATGATAAAACTGTCGTAACATATTTCTGATGGTGTTTTTCAATTTATTTCTTTTAATTCATTAGATTCATTTTATTATAATAAATTAATTATATCAACTAATTGATTTGGTTAATTATTTAAATATCATACAATTTATTATAATTTCTATCAATCAATTAATTGTAATTCAAATTGAATGATTATTTTGTTACAAAATTATTATTTCCTAATCTATTTATGGGCAATACATATATTAATTATAATCATAAATTAAGCTATTTTACATTAAATGACTTATATAATGGTCATCTCATTTATTATCATAAATGTTGAATTAAATAAGTTATTATTACTTTTTATTTAGAATTAAATGAGAATAAAATCAGAGATATTATTTTATTTGGTCTTTCGGGTTTAATGGGTGTCACACTCAAATATAAATAGTGACTTCCGGATTTTAGTCTCCAACACATCAAAGCCATCTCCGTAACTCTTTTTTCATAAAAAGAATTTCGATTCAACTCTATCAGGGATACAGAAAGTTTTCAAAGAACAAAGGAATGGTCTGAATTTGTATGAATTCTAAATGTTCGAACTTACGATGTTATTTCAGTTTGTAATTCTAAATGTTCGAACTTATGATGTTGTTTCAGTTTGTTGTCGTTACGAGAATGACTCTAATCTATACATGTCTAAAGACTAGAATAGATTAAATATTATTTAAGTAATTTATTTCTAATATTGGTATTTGATTAAATTAGTTTTAGAGAAATTTAAATTATTGACTCAATTTATATATTACGACTATTCTTTTTGAATATATTATTTTTACATTTTTTAATATAAATTTTTTTTCTGATTTTTAAGTTTATTTTCTTTCTTGGATATATGTATCACCTTTTTTTCTCATTTTATATTTCAGATTAGTAATATAATTATTAAGAAAAATATATTTAAAAAATATTAAAACATCACTATTTAAAAGAAAAAGAAAGATACTTGAAAAAAAGAAAAACAAAAAATTAAAACATCACTAATAGAAAAAACTGTTAATATGCATATGAATGGAGTCAGAATTGAAGAATATATATACGTATAAAAAATAAAAAATTATTGTATGATTGTAGAATAAAAAAATCATATATATAAAACTAAATAATTATAACAAAAAAATAATTAATATATGTGATTTAAATATTTTTAATAACCAGTAACATACATAGAAATGGTTCTGATTGATAATAAGGTAAGTTGATTATTTTTTATAATTCTTTTAAGTGATATTAAGTCTATTTTATAAATATTTTTGGTTCATATTTTAATGTTTTTAATAACCGGTAACATAGAATTTAATAAAATATAATTCATATACTTTTTTATTTATGTATATGTATAGAATTTTTTATGTATATATATAATTATTTAACAAAATTAATATATAAGGTTATGAAAAGTCTCATCCAAATTTGACAAGAACAAGACGACATTTATCATTATTCTTTCAAGTGATGCTAGGTCCAATTTATAAATATTTTTGGTTCATATTTTAAGTTTATTTGATAAGTAAACCCTAGCACGCGAATCAAAAACAGTACGATTTTATAGATTTATAAGTGCTAATAGCCTTTATATTTAATTTGTTTTATAGTGTGATAATAACCAATATATTTATTGATGGATTTAACTATTACTATATTATTTATGATTATATTCAGTATAAATGTCTGATTTATTGAAAAAAAGTAGATTATTAAAACCGATTAATAACTATTTTAGAGTTAATCCAATTAACACTAAATTAAAAAATACATAACATGTTACTTTTTTATTAATCAAATTATTATAATTCAAATTAATTAAAAAAATAATTTAAAATTATAATTTCAATCTTATTATGTGCATGACACGGGTAATTATACTTGTATGCACAATAATTTTGTCCATGGATATGGTACATTTTTATAAACTATTAATTTCACTAAATGAATTTCAAAAGTTGTTATAAAACAAGAACATTGTAATAAATATATAATACACTAGTACATAAATAAATAAATATTTTTTAATGTATAATATTTTAAATGACCAATCAAATAAAAAATATAAAACACATAAATACAAAACATATAAATCTTTTTTTATTTATTAAGATCAATTATCATCTAATAAAAATTTTATAATATTAAAATAGTATTTTAAAGTGCAACATAAAAATATAAAATAATTAAATTTTGTTTATATTACTTTTACAAATAATTAGATTGATATATAAAAAATTTATTAATTAATTACTTTGTTAAAAATATTATTATATAATATAAATGGTTATCAAAATATTTGTAAAAATGTAATTTATTTAAAATATCATATATAATACATAAAAATGTTAACCTTTTTATTTTTTCAACTTTTTAAAGAAAGAAAAAAAAAAGAAAAAAAAGAATACGTATATCTTTATTTTTTTTGAAATATTGGTTTTTATTTACATGTATATTTGTTCGTGAATATTTGAGTACTGAGAACAACCAAAAACTAATAAAAATGTAAATAAACTTAAATACAAGATTTTTTTCCAATAAAAGAAGGTAAAAATAGTTTTAGCTTGAAAGTTGAATCCACTTGTTCAGTTTCTTTTATGAACTTTGTCTAGCTTGTTCTACAGTTTGGAGCACTTGATTTGCTAATGACGAAAATAGTTTTACTATGTAAGCATTTCTATAGTTTTAACATTGATACCTTATCAAATCATAAGAGTAAGATGTGAAAAATAACAAACATACTTCTCTTTTTATATTATGTAATTTTTTTTTGTCAAACCAAAAAATTTTACCAGCAATTCGTTCAAGTCAGCATTCCATGTATTATATATACTATTTCCAAAAAAAAGTCTATTTTCACAAATATTTTGATAAAATATTATATTATATAATATTTTTTTAACAAAAGTAATAAATTAATAAATTTTTAATAAAATAATCTAATTATTTGTCAAATAATATATATAAAATTTAATTATTTTATATTTTTATGTTACGATTTAAAATAATATTTTAATATAAATTTTTAATATTATAAAAATTTTACTATATATTAATTGATCTTATTAATGAATAAAAAATCATTTATATTTTTTGTGTATTTATATATTTTATATTTATTTATTTAAAAGTAAAAAATTATATTTGTTATTTAAAGTATTATATATTAAAAAATATATATTTATTTATTTACTAGTATATTTTGAATATTCAATGTGCAAAAAGTTATTGTGCTCATTTTAGTCAAACTGCTTAAAAAAGATTAAACTTTTGTGAGAAACGGTTAATAATAAAAAATTATTATATGTTCGTAAAATATTTAAATATATTGTACATTATCTATTAGTGGATTGATGAGTAAACTACTAAAACAGTAAGGACAAATAAACTCTCAAATTTTATGGTGCTAAAGTCAGATTCCATCCATAAGTGCTGATTGTGCATGTTAAGCAAGAAGCAGGAACACATGTAACTTTTCGGACAAAGGTATTAATGTATGGCAGGTAGAGAGAGATATTGCAAAGAATGGACTCACATTAAATAACTTTTGTCGAAGAGGTTTATGATAAAAGAAACCTAATCCAGTTATTAAGAATGGTAATTGCAAAAATAATTAAGTTAATTTAGGGTATTTTTTGAATATCTTAATGTGCGGACCTGGGTTTATGTGGGAGGGATGTTGCATGTGGCTGGGTTTGTATGAGGTGAAGTAACTCAAACTTAAAAACCCACATATGAAACAAGAATGAAAAAAAAAAAATAAATAAATAAAAGAAGACGTGTTTTCACTAACCCATCCTTTTTGAATCATATATTAGAATGGGATGTGTTTGGAGAAATGAAAAATGGAAAACCAGCATGAAAATAAACTCATATAGTTTTTAATACAAAAAAGGAAGTTTAGCGCCAAGAGAACAGGAACACTACAATTTCCTTCGGCCTTAGCGGCGCTAAACGCTGAGTTTGGGTGTAGCGCCAATAGCGTAAAATTGGACCCTCAAGAAAGGTTTCGTTGATTGGAGATTTAGTAATAATTGTTTTTATTTTATTTTCTTTTGCTTATTATTATTAAAAGATACAATCTTCTAGGGTTTTAGATATTATTTTATTATTCTATTTTATTTTCAAATCAATTAGATTAGATATAAAATGGGAAAAGATTTAGCCCTTCGGACTTCTCTTTTCCTCATTCCAAACTTTTCGACACTTTTGGAATCCTAGTTTTCTCTGAGTCATGAGCAACTAAACTTTTTCTGTTAAGGTTAGGAGTTTTGTTTATTCTATGCATTAATACTATTCTATTCTACTTTTAATTAATGTAATGATTTAAATTCAAGGATTACTTTCGTTCTTCATCTTATGAATATGAGTATATTGAAAGATAGCTCTTTTTCTACATGAATTCTTGTTGATTCTTGAAAAAGTTAGCTCACTTGAATAATAGCTTGAAAGTAAATTCTCATAATTCTCTGATTATCTAGACTTAACGTAATACATGACATATAATCATCTTATCTTTAGGTAATTAGGGTTTATGTGGCTAATAAACTAGAATTGGACCTAAACCTTTGATCTAATTCAAGTGACCAAGGAATTGGCAGTTGATTAGGTTAGAGAAGAATAAATCACTAAGGGATTAAGATTTAATCAATTAAAGTTTGCCATGAATTGAAAATGATTAAAGTAGTTGGTAAGAATTATTATTCCGAAAAAATAAATAACTCTGAAACCTTAACTTTTTCTCATATACTTTTTACACCCGAGTTATTGTTTGCTTAGTAAATTACTCAACCATTGTTGCTTGGTCCATCAATCCTCGTGAGATCGATCCTCACTTATTTGAGGTATTACTTGATACAACCCTGTACACTTACCGGTTCAGTTATAATTTTTGAAATTTTGTACCAAAGTCCTAGGCTAGATGTCCCTAAGAATAGGATTGAATCGTATGATTGGATGTAATTAAAATATTGTAATTGATGAAGTGTTATATTTGATTTTGATTTAGTGATTAGTTGTTATGAGTTGTGAGAATGCAGTATGAATTAATGATTGAAATTATGAACTATTGAATTGTTGAAATATTGATTTGAATTGAATTAATGAATGTTGGGCTAGAGGCCGTGAATTCAGACCAGAGGTTGTGAAAGATAAGTTGGTAAGTTGGTGAATGTATTGAATGTTGATTTACGAGTTTGAAATGGTAATTATAGAATCGAGTGTGTGAAATTTGGTAATGATTTGTTAGAATAGCAGAATTGAGGATTTGAGATGTTGAAATGAAAATTTAGAGTTGTAATATATAATTTAAGTAGGCGTGAACTTGGTTGATATCAACTGAGAGAATTGGGATGATTGGGAGGCATTATATTGAGTAGAAATTGATATAGCTTTTGAATCTTTTGTAAAATTGGTAAATTCTATTTTTGGGCAAAAATTGGTTTTTGTCCAATTTCGGCTGGCCGCAACTTGGTCCTCGGAATGAAAAATTTAACGAAAATAGATTATTATGAAAGTTTATTTATTGATGGTTCCAACGGTTTAAGAATGGTTGAAAAATAATTTTTTAACGAAAAAGTTATATGCGTTTGAAGTTTAGGGTTAAAAATTGAAATTTTGAGATTTTGCAGAAAATCAGAATTTCTGGTATGTGTGCCCACGCACCATATTGTGCGTACGCACGGCATAGGGGCAAAGGAAGTGCTCGTGCATATGCATGAAAAGAAAATTTTGCAAGTTGTGCGTATGCATGATGGTGTGTTCACGCACAAGCTGGGAATTGAATGCCGTTACGCACAAGTCATGTTTTCACACTAAAACTCTGTTTCTTAACTGTTTAGCTTTTTCGACAAGCTTGTAAACTTTTGTAACTCCTAATTAAGGTCCAGAGACTTGTTTTTAGGCTTGGAAACGAGCGTGAACTTATGGATTAGATTAGTGAGGTTTTGGATGAGATTATGGATTAAAGTTAACAATTATTGATAGAGGCTTGTGGCTAATATACTTAATGAGTCTAGAGCCGGTGTAATGGAAGGTAGAGGAGTTAGGAATGAGACCTAATTAGTTGAGATAGTGAATTGAGGAGAAATGTGTTAAATGTAATGAGAGATATGATAATGACTGAATTTGATTGAGGATGATGAGGTTTGCTATGAGAATGAAGAATGAAGAGGATCGATTTTAATTATGATTGTTGAATGAAGTGGAATGATATTGAGAATGGATTTGAAAATGAGATTGAATTTGATTGAGAAATACCACTGGATAAGATGCAGTGGTGTTGTCCACTTGCGCCGGATAAAGGTTCAAGACACCGGGTAAGATGCAAGGCTTGAGTTTAGTCACACTTGCCTGGGTTGAGAATTGTAACACCGCATAGGTAAGAGGCAAGGGTTGAGGTTGTCCTCCTTGCTCTGGGTTACGTGGGTAAGATGCAAGAGTTGCGGCTTGGTCCCACTTGTTCCGTGTTGTGGTTTTCCTATCCAAGGTTCGCTACCGGACATGTTGGGTTTGGCTGTATAACCGACAGATGATATCATCGGCCATAGGGAAGGCATGCATTATTTGTATTTGATTGAATTGTTTGGGTTTGGTATTTCTTGTCTTGGCTTGTTTAATTGTGCATAATTAAACGTCTATGTGCTAAATGTCTTACTTGAATCTACTTGTACATTATTTGTTTGCTTTGCTTGTGTTTGACTATCTAAGAGGTCCCTCATACTAGTGTTAGTTGACACTGAGGGTTATTCTGTTTGAAGTTTAGAGGATGGTAGAAAACTGAGAGGAATGATCGTGAAAACTTTAGTAAAGGTGAATTAAACTAGCATTCCCTAGGAGAGTTGCCTGATTACGGATTAGTGAACTGATGAGCGGATAATTTATACGCTTTTTGGCATTGTTTTTATATAGTTTTTAGTAAGTTTGAGCTACTTTTAGGGATGTTTTCACTAGTTTTTATGTTAAATTCACATTTCTGGACTTTACTATGAGTTTGTGTGTTTTTCTGTGATTTCAGGTAAATTCTGACTGAAATTGAGGGATTTGAGCAAAACTCTGAAGAAGGCTGACAAAAGGACTGCTGATGCTGTTGGAATCTGACCTCCCTGCACTCGAAATGGATTTTCTGGAGCTACAGAACTCCAATTGGCGCGCTCTTAACGGCGTTGGAAAGTAGACATCCAGGGCTTTCCAGCAATATATAATAGTCCATACTTTATTCGAAGAATGACGAC
>NC_029775.3:92981631-92982410 GCF_000817695.3 Arachis duranensis | reverse complement strand
TTTTTTTGTGATTTCAGGTAAATTCTGACTGAAATTGAGGGATTTGAGCAAAACTCTGAAGAAGGCTGACAAAAGGACTGCTGATGCTGTTGGAATCTGACCTCCCTGCACTCGAAATGGATTTTCTGGAGCTACAGAACTCCAATTGGCGCGCTCTCAACGGCGTTGGAAAGTAGACATCCAGGGCTTTCCAGCAATATATAATAGTCCATACTTTATTCGAAGAATGACGACATAACTTGGCGTTAAACGCCAAGTACACGCTGCTGTCTGGAGTTAAACGCCAGAAAAACGTCATTATCCGGAGTTGAACGCCCAAAACACGTCATAACCTGAAGTTTGACGCCAAGAAATGCCTTAGCTCGTGGAATAATCAAGCTCAGCCCAAGCATACACCAAGTGGGCCCCAAAAGTGGATTTATGCATCAATTACTTACTCATGTAAACCCTAGTAGCTAGTCTAGTATATATAGGACATTTATCTAATGTATTAGATATCTTTTGACCACTTTGAAGTCTTTAATCATTCGGTCACTTGATCATGGAGAGGGCTGGCCATTCGGCCATGCCTGAACCCTTTGCTTATGTATTTTCAACGGTGGAGTTCCTGCACACCATAGATTAAGGGTGTGGAGCTCTACTGTACCTCAAGTATTAATGAAATTCTATCTTCTTTTATTCAAATCTCTCTTATTCTTATTCCAAGATATTCATTCGTACCCAAGAACATGATGAATGTTATGAGTCAGATTACCCTCATTATCATTCTCACTTATGAA
>NC_029775.3:92943775-92973200 GCF_000817695.3 Arachis duranensis | reverse complement strand
TATTTCCCCGAGAGGAAGAAAGTAGCCACAGTTGATGGTGAACCCCTATACAAAGCTTGCCATGGAAAGGAGTAAGAAGGATTGAATAGAAGCAGTAGGAGAGCAGGCGTCCTTGGGCTCTACAGCATCTCCATCCGCTTATCTGAAATTTCTACCAATGAATCTGCATAAGTGTTCTATCCCTTTTATTATTCCTTTTTATTTCTTTATTCCAATAATCACAATTACCCTTTAATCTCCCTAACTGAGATTTACAAGGTGACCATAGCTTGCTTCATACCAACAATCTCTGTGGATTCGACCCTTACTCACGTAAGGTTTATTACTTGGACGACCCAGTACACTTGCTGGTTAGTTGAACGGAGTTGTGAGAATAAACAGTGCCCTAAGAGTAAATATATGCTAAAGCTCAAAAGATAGAAATCACAATTTCGTCCACCATGAACCTAGGTTGGAAATGTTAATATATAAAGTTTAAGATTGCTTAATGAGTTTCCTATTACCTTATATTGTATCTATTTGCCACTTTTACCGTACTGTGAACCTATAGGTTGTGGGTTCTCATTCCGTATATATCTTTTATTTTTCAGATGCAGATCCTGGCACTCCTCAGTGAGCTGGAGTTCGTTCGGAAGATGGCGAAGTTTATTTTGACTCTGCTTTATACTTTGTTTAGTATCTCTCCGCTTATTTTGGAAAATATTTAATGATGTATGTATATATTTCTTTTGCATATAGAGGCTTCGATGTATTTTGGAAGAGTTAGGATTTGTTATCAACTATTTTTGTTACGGTAACTCTAGCTGACCTAAACTTCACAGGTCGTGTATAGTGGCTATTATACTTGTGTGTGTGTGTGTCTATATATATATATATATATATTCTGTCTTTACTCTATTATTCCTTTAATTTTTTAATTTTACTTTGTTTCACAAATGCGCTATATTCTCGATACGTGTTAGACTATACGTAACAAGAAGGTCCGTCATCGCAACAATGCATCCAATGAATTCTTGTTCTATTTTTTTTTTGTTGGCATAGTGAGGTAGCCAAGGCGACTGACGGTTGCAAGAGCTCCTTGGTTGATGACCATGTATTGGCCGTGTTGGGAAAGATCAACAAGGTTAGTACAGTAATAGATTCAATTATGAGTAAAACAAGTGATCATCCTCAATGTGTTGTTTTAGTGCAAAGTCCAACCATGTCTTGATTATTTCACACAACACATTATGCAAGAGAACGAGGCGAGTAGGGCGATAATGAAGAGCCAATGTGAACACATAAGGATGATTAGCGAAACACTTGCAAATCATGGGAAGGAAATACAGGCGCTGATTAAAGTCGTTAATACATCGGGTGAAGAGACAACAACATTGAAGGTTCTGGTAGCAACGACAGTCACTATTGCAAAACTTGATGTAGAAGCGAACAAAAATAAGGCAACGACATCGAAGATGTCAGGATGACACAGATCCAAGAAGAGTGAGTTGTCATCTAAGGGGAAAACCATGGTCACTGCTACCCACCAGAAGCACATTCAGAAGATGGTCTCGGAAAATGGAGCAAAATCACCTTGTATGAAGGTAATGCATGTTCGTGTAACTCTAACAAAATACGTGGTAAGATTGTACCTTTTCCATTTTTCTCCATATTTACAACCTTCCTTTATTTTATCTTTCTTTTTTAAAAGCACAAGTTAACATTTGAGGAGCCACAAGGCTCATGTCAGTGTGTCAGGGACATAAGATAAACTGATGTAGCCTCGCCATTTACTTATAACACACATCCTCCCAACTATGTGGCTGAGGGGATGCCCGAGGTGAGGTCCACATCATGTTTACATGGTTACTTCAAGTGATCTAGTTGACTTATTTTACATAGTAATCATTGATGTCTTATAAATGTGTGTTGACTAGTGCTTGGACCTAGTTTTTTGGCCACCGGAGGGAATGAACTTCATTGGGTCAGATGCATACATCTTCTCCAGAGGGCTTGATGAGGAGTGAGAATTTTATACCATTGACTCATTGTTCTTTTAGTTTAACTCGTAACTTGTTGTCCGTGGGATTAGGGTTACATGCTAGAGTTAATGTGTCCTATTGTGTTTGGCCTCTTTTGTTGCAGCGAAATCCTCGTTGCAAACGAGCATTCAATGGGAGATTGTAGGGCTCTCTGGAGCTCTTGCCCAGGAGCAGAAGTATATGATGATGTATGAATTTGACACTATAATTTGTTACTTGTTGTTGTGTGTGTTCGTTTTGGATGTGTGCCTATAATTTCTGTGTGTGTATTATATTGTGGTTGTGTTTTTTTTTTATTTAATAGGTTATCAATTTAGTGACATCTATGCTTACTCATAAAAACAACCCCCAGAAATAGTTTCTCCCAACAATCTTCACAGTAAGTATTCCAACCCTATGCTCATGAAATGCCAGCCCTCTTCATATTAGTATCCTTCCTCACAGTGGCGGATTTGTATGATATTTTAGTTAGAAAATAAGTTAGACGATGATTTTTTTATGATAGTTTAGTTATTTATGTTCAAAAAACTAAAATTTTTTATTTTGATTCAATTATTAAAATCTTTGAACTTACTCAAGATTCAAAGAGTACTATTTTAAAATTATCTTTATTTTTGAAATATTTATTTCTTGACATATTTCTAACAAATTTAAAATTAATTTCGTTTCTGAATTTATTTTAAAATCAATGCTATTATATAATTTTCATATTCTAACTTTTTATTGGCTCCCCTAAAATATGTATTCAAGCTTCACCGTTGCTTTTTCACATCCATTTATTTGTGACTATCCCAACAAGTTGCTCAGCCCTGTCAATCATAGTATCGACACCTTCGAATTTATTCGAACTCTATTCATGGGATTTGCTGATGATCTTATGTGGGTACGCGCCTAACAATTTTATTGCTGCACTGAAACTCAAGTAAAAGTCATATCATCGATACTAAAGTTTGTCCACCTTCTAACAGTTATGTTATTGCACAGATTTATGTTCCTATGCATAGGGAGGGCCATTGGTATTTGATGATTGTGGACCTGGTGTACTGTAGACTTGTGTATCTGGACTTTGCCAAAAGTGTGTTGGACCGTGATTCCAGAATAACGCAAATGGAATATGTGGTAAAGGGGTCTGTTATAGCCTTAAAGAGATTTTTCTTATGATGCAAACTTTAATGTTTTTGAATGACTTGCCTTGTAGGCTTTCTTCATTGAGAATATGCTTAACGATAAGCGCTTTTAGCGCAAAGGGGATTATCCGAAATCACATCTATCGATGTATGATGTGGAAGAACCCACTGTTGGCCAGCAGCATTGTGAATCATGAGTCCTTATTATTATAAAATATTAATCCTTATTCACATGTACATTTTGCCTTCTTGACCTAAATGTTATGCTGAACCACTTACTCATAGGAATGATTGTGGTGTTTGGGTCTCTCAATAGATGATGCAGTCTTGTTTGTTTAGGGATTTCATTCTTGAGGTAATGACTTCCCTTGGTTTGGCTATGTATTGTTCGATAAATTTTTATTCGACAATTAATACCTCCTATTTTGTTCAAGGATGTGAATGCGCAAACTAGGATGAGACTTGCCCTGGACTTGGTGATAGGTAGGCACAATCTAATTGGCCGTGCAATCTCTCACAAGGTAATGGCATATTGAGACCATGTAATGGTTTGTTATGTTGGAAAACATAAGGTTGTGACGGACGAAGCAACAAATACTTCCTCACCAAGTGCAAGTCTCACTATTTGATGCAAAAGATCCAAAGCTTTAGTGGATTAACAAACTTTTTTGGATGCTTTGTGTGTTGATATTTGTATTTTGGCTATATATACCCCCACTTAATGGGGTTCTGTTGTATACATGCATGGCGTTGGGTTCATATCATTTTATTGTTGTTTGTCTTCTTTATCTTTTGATGTAGTATTGTGATTAATCAGTTGGTGGGTTTAGGGTGTGAAGTATGCTACTTATAGGGTGTTAGATCACGAAACTTATCCCTTACATGTCTGTATTTTTGTTCTAAACCCAAGCATGATGGATTAATATGCAATGAATGATTATCTTTTCTCAAATTCACTATTATCTTTTGGAAGTAAATTTCACTTTACAACGTGTTAAGAATCCGTATTTGATTTCTTATAGACAAGATAAATTTCTTATCAAGCCCAATCCCGATTTGTAATTTTGCAAGGAACAGAGGATTGGTCCAATTTTATAGAAAAAAAAGGAGAATAAATAATGCTCATTCACTGGGCCGATCTTAATGTGTACGATTCTCCTTAATTTAGACGACTCTTGGTTGAATCCAATAGAAGTTTACTTGTTGAGCTGGGCTTTTGAACCTTTCATTCATCCGTGTCCAGGAAAAAAAGGAAAACTCCTTTATTCATATTTTACACACCTGATTCATGCATAAGGATTAGATAATCATCATAACATCAACACAGTATGGTCTCCTCCTTATAGCATTAGCCAGGCAAACCAAGATTTAGCAATACATAATAAAGTTAGAAATAGCATTGACTCATACAACCGTATTGAAAAATAGCATTAAAGGCCAATTATGTTATACTAACTCCTAAAATGACACCATCAACTCTCCTTCTCATAGCATTAGCCAGGCAAACCAAGATTTAGCAACACATAATGAAGTTAGAAATAACATTGACTTATACAATTGCATTGAAAAGTAGCATTAAAGGATGACTATGTTGTACTAACTCCTAAAATGACACCGTCAACTTTCAAAATAAATTGTTGATTTAGAAAGTTACTCAGCATGGTTGTTCCTCAAATTTCTTCGAGTCGCGATTTACCTGACGAATCAACTCCATAAGCTGCACAAGATAAACCACTATTTAAATACAACTTAAAGGAATCAGTGGTGGGAGATTAGAAGAAGAGGAAATTTTTATGACCTAAATGCATTATAGAGTAGAGAATGAACGTGGATAGTGAAGGAGTGACCGAATGTAGAAAACCAATTTTAAAAAATGAAATCAAAACTTTATTGAAGGTTTCAGAATGGCCTAAAGAATGGGAGAATGATTGAATCTATGACCTCCTTTTTGTACTTCTTTTGCTTTTTACTTATGACTGAAAATGTGAACTTATTTGCTGAAGTTTCTGTCAAGTAGGAATTTAGGAGACAATTTAATTTTGTCTCTTTTTGACGCTTTTCAGGAATAGAACAACTTTTACTTCTTGAATGGCTATGACTTCTGAGATAAAGATAATTGATGCATCCGCATATTTGCTATTTTAACTAGTTAGTTTAGTTGGTTTTAGCTTAATTTCATTCATTATCACTAGAATAAATAAGCAATTTTGTGAGTTTTCTCTACATGCATTCATGAACCAAGAACTAGGTGAAATTTGGCATAATTCATGCAAATAATTTAAGAAGTTTATAAACAAGTTGATATGAATGATTCTCTTGAAATTCATTACATGAGATGACAAAACTTTGAGGAAGATTCTTTGGTTCATGATAGGTGATGAAGAAAGAATATAATGGAGCAAGAATTGGAGCAAAAAGGTTTGAAGATATGTCAATCTTGGCAAGGAAACAGAGGAAGCACGTTGCCAACTTCGGAGTGTTTGTGGACAACGCCAGGAACATAGAAAGGAGCAAGAGAGGGAGCTCGAGAGCGTTGCCAGGCAGGGAATGAACTGGCGTGTTCCCTGGCAACACCCACAACAACGCCAGGCAAAGAATTGTGGCTAGGAGGAGCTCACTAGCACGTTGGAGAGGGCGTGTTTCTTGGCAACGCCAGCAACAACGCTGGCCACTTCAAACACCCCTAGAGAAAGCTCGAGAGCATTGTTGAGTGAAGGATGAACTGGCGTGTTCATCAACAACGCCACAACAACGCTGGTCCCTGCAAGGTGACTATGGAAAATGATCTTGGGCGTTGCTAACTTGAAGTTACATGTACGTGTTTCTTAGCAACGCAAGGCCAAGAAATTGAGCCAAGGAGAGCTCGAAGGCATTGTTGCCTTGAAATTAAAGTGGCGTGTTTACTGGCAACGCCTACAACAACGCCAAGGATAAAAACTTGAGCCAGGGGAGGATTGGGCGTTGTTTGGGGCGTGTTTGTCAATAACTTCACCAACAACTCCAACCAAGACAACCTGACCTCACGTTCTTCAAGGATGCATAACTTGAGTTACAAAAATCTAATTTGAGTGCTTTCAGTTGCATTGAAAAGCTGACAATCAGAGCTTTCCAATGATATATAATAGTCTATAGTGAAGCATGAAATGGAAGCTCGAATCAGAGCCATCTTTAAGCCCCAAAAACAAGGAAATGAGGTTGAAATTCAAGGAAGCATGAATGAGCCAAGAGAGGAGAGTCGAACACATTGCCAGGGCCAAAATAAACTGGCGTGTTCCTTGGAAACTCCAGCAACAATGCCCAAGCCAAGAAATTTGGGCTAGGGGCGTTGTTGAGCACATTATTGGTGGCGTGTTTGGCAGAAACGCCCAGCCAAGGCAGCCTGACCATGCCCTCTTCAATGGAACATAACTTGAGCTAGGAAGGTCCAAATGAGGTATTTCCAGTGGCATTAGAAAGTAGACATCAAGAACTTTTCAACGATGTATAATAGTTCATATTGGAGCAAAGGATTGAAGCTCAAAGTTCAGGTAACATCAAGCATAAAAAGTGAAGTAAGAATGAAGAACAAGCAAGTGTTTGGCAACAACTTGGGCAACAACTTGGGCAACAACGCCCAAGCACCATGTCCCACTCCCAGGAAAAGGCATTGCACGTTGCCAACGTGCACCAAGGCTGGCGTTATTGACAAACACGCCAGGCCATTGGCCAAAGTAGTGAAAATGAGCTTTGTTGCCTCTGTTTGACAAGAATTCTTTCATGAAGCAAAATCAACAAGAGCAAGGCCCAAAATTGCTAACCCAAAAGGAGAATTTCAAGGAGTTTTAGGAATAGTATAAATAGAGAATAGTTTTGTACTTTAGAGGACTCTTAGACACTTTTACATTTTACATCATAGTAGTTACTTTTACTAGCTTTTCTGCTTGGTGCTACACTCCCACTTGGGAAGCATAGCAGAGAGGAAGTTAGTTTTCTTTTGCAATTTTTGAATTTCAGTTTTTGAGAAATTCTCATTCATTCTTCATTACTCTTCTCTAATCAATTTGAATGTTTACTTTTGCACTTGTTGTTGAATTTAGAGCTATGATTCACTAAACCCCATTTTCATTAGGGGGAGGAGCTCTGCTCATTTGAATGGGTTGATAACTTTTCTTTTCCTTCTCAATTCAAGTGGTTCATCTAAGAGGAAACTATTATTCTTCACAGATTCAATCACCATCGAGAGAGGGATTAAATCTATATGAATTATGTGGTGAACTTGAGAAAGGAGCTACATAATTCAGTTTAGAGTTCATCCTTTCATGATTTCCTTGATCAATACACTTTGGTTGGTATGTGAGATGTAACCTCCCTTGGTTGAGATTCTGGAAGTTGTGTGGCTTGGATTAGAAATTAAACTTCATCTCTTCTCATGAACAATTAGATCACGAGAGTGGCAATTGGTTGTGTTGAGAGAAATTGAGTTACCAAGAGATTGGGACTCAATTATCCACTTTGCCATGGATCTATACCCATGATTGAGAAGGCATTGATCAACATCAATTCATGAGAATTTGCATCTCTGATCCCTAATGATCCTTTCCATCATTCATTCTCATTTCTTTTGCCCTTTAATTCTTTGAATACCCATTCCCCAATTCCCTTCTACTTTCTTGCAATTTATCATTCCGTCACTTACATTCTATTTTCTATTCCTTGCAATTTACTTTTCTGCTCTCTACAATTCTGCACTCTTTACTTTCTTGCTGTTTATTTTCCATATCATTTAAATTTCTTGCACTTTAAGTTTCAATTATTCACTTTCATTTTCTTTCCTTATTCTAGTTCTTTAAATTCCTTGTTATTTAACTTTCTGCAATTACATCCAAGAATCAAATCTCATGAAATCCAAACCATGTTTGCTTGACTAAATATATCATTTAACTAAAGTTGCTTGATCTACCAATCTCTGTGGGATCAACCTCACTCTTAGTGAGTTTTATTACTTGATACAACCCGGTATACTTGCCGGTTGTACGTGAAATCTAAATTTTCGCGTATCAGGTTTTTGGCGCCGTTACCGGGGATTGGAAAAGATCGACAATGATTAAGTGAATGGTAGTTTAGATTAAGCATTTTTTTTCTTTTTGTTAGACCCACTAACTGTTTGATATTTGGTTTCACTAACTTTGATTTCACTCTAGCAATAGAGTGCTTCACTTTTGTTATTGGTGTTGTTTGTGTATGTCAGGGGTAAATAGATTCAATATTGAGGACGAGAGAACCCTCCGAAGGATAAGGAGGGCAGAAAGAGGAAAGGGGATAGTCGGTGAAGAGGAATCAGAGGGAGAGGACAAAGTCATAGAAGACGACATGCACAACCCTACTGAAGGAGCTGTTAACAATGATGGACCACCTAGAAGGGTGTTATCTTCTTACACCATCCCTGACCCAAGACATTGTGGGAGCGGCATTGCCAGCCCAAATGTTCATGCTCACAATTTTGAGTTGAAACCTCAGCTCATCACCTTGGTACAAAATAACTGCTCCTATGGAGGGGGACCTCTTGAAGACCCGAATCAACATTTGTCTATTTTTCTGAGGATATGCAATACAGTGAAGACAAATGGAGTGCATCCAGATGTTTACAAATTGTTGCTATTTCCATTCTCTTTGAGGGATAAGGCCACTCAATGGCTAGAGTCATTCCCCAAGGAAAGCATCAACAATTGGAATGATTTGATGAGCAGATTCCTAACAAAGTTCTACCCACCTCAAAAGATCATCAAGTTGAAGACAGAGGTTCAGACTTTTAGGCAAATGGAAGGAGAGTCGTTGTATGAAGCCTGGGAAAGGTATAAGGCACTAATGAGAAGATGACCACCTGACATCTTTAGTGATTGGGTCAAACTCCAAAACTTCTATGAAGGCTTAAATCTAGAAGCAAGGAAGGGACTAGATTACTCATCAGGAGGATCACTCAACATGATGAAGACTGCAGAAGAGGCTCAAGACCTCATTGAGATTGTGGCAAACAATCAGTACTATTACTCATCAGAGAGGCATCATAACTCAGCCCTAAGGAAAGGCGTGATAGAGCTTGAAGGTGTTGATGCTATATTAGCTCAGAATAAGTTAGTGCACCAACAAATCCAACAACAAATGGAAATGATGACAAAGAGAATGGATGGCCTTCAACTAGCATCAGTGAATACAACAAATCAACCTTCACTTGAATGGGGCCAAGGTGACGGAACTACTGTTGAACAACCATAGGAACAGGTTCAATACATGCATAATACTTCAAATTTCTCTCAGAATGAATTCCATGGTGAAACATACAACTCATCCTGGAGAAATCACCCTAACCTAAAGTGGGGTGAGAACCAAAATCATTGGCAAAAGAACAACAACCCCAACTATACCCGTAACACAAACAATCAAAATCACCATACTAATAACACTAACCAATACAAAAAGCACAAAACTCACATCAACCACCTCACAATAATCCACAAACTCACCAAAATAACCTTCCTGCACTAACATCCAACTCACAAAATTACCACACAAGTTCTTCAAATAACTTCCAGCAACAACAATCAGCCCCCATCATATCACCAATTGACCATCATGAAACCAGGATCTCAAATCTTGAGGCAGCTTTACAAGCAATTTCTTAATCCACTCAAAACTTGATCAAAGGACAAGAGAGGTCCGAAGCTACCATGAAAAACCTTGAACGACAAGTGGGACAACTGGCCAAGCAAGCTGAACGGCCAACCAATGTCCTCCCAAGTGACACAATACCCAACCCAAGGGAAGAATGTAAAGCTTTGCAGTTGAGAAGTGGCAAAATAGTTGGAGAAAGTTTCAACAAAGAAGTAGTAAAACCCAAGGAGCAAGATGCAGCTGAAAAGCAAGATGAAGAAAAGGGGTCAACATCTCAAACAAGCAAAGAGGATGTAAAGTCACAAAGCAAGCCACCCACTCAAGATAACCACCATGATAACAAGGAGAGTGTGAAGCCACAGTAGGAAAACAAGAATGAAGAAGTAAAAGCATATGAACCAAAGCTTCCATACCCAACCAGGATACACAAAGGGACAAAAGACCAACAATTTCCAAGATTCTTGGAAATCTTTAAGAAATTGAAATCAACATTCTATTGGCTGAAGCTTTGGAACAAATGCCATTGTATGCAAAGTTTCTTAAAGAACTGATCACCAAGAAGAGAAGTTGGCAGGAAAAAGAAACAGTGGTTCTCACTCAAGAGTGTAACGCCATCATTCAAAAGGGGTTGCCAACAAAACTTAAAGATCCAGGCAGCTTCCTCATACCTTGCACAATTGGGAATATAGCCATTGATATATCACTTTGTGACCTGGGAGCAAGCATTAACTTAATGCCTCTTACCATGATGAAGAAAATGATGATTGAAGAGCTTAAACCCACAAGGATGTCACTCCAACTAGCTGACAGATCCATCAAAATACCAAATGGTGTAGTTGAGAACCTCTTGGTGAAAGTGGGAAATTTTATATTCCCAGCCGATTTTGTAGTCCTAGATATGGATGAAGAGGGGGATCAACTCAGTTATTCTTGGTAAACCCTTTTTAGCCACAGCTAGAACAATCATTGATGTGGAAAAGGAAGAGATGATCTTCAGAGTACACGATGAGCACATGACCATCAATGTCTTCAAGGCAATGCAATACCCCACTGAGAAAGAAAGTTGCATGAGGGTTGATGTGGTGAATTCTTTGGTTGAAGAAGTCCTTGAAACAAACCATCAAGTGAAACAGGAGGAAGTCCAAGACATTCAAAGACAAGAAGAGAACAAATTGGAAGCACCAGAGGAACCAAGTGAAGCCAAGAAAGAAGAGGCACCACAACAAGAGTTAAAACCATTACCCCCTCATCTTAAATATGCATTCCTTGGTGAAAGGACAACTACCCAGTGATCATCAACTCTACATTGAGTGCAAAGGAAGAAGAAAAACTCCTTGTAGTATTGAGAGCTCACAAGGATGCATTGGGGTGGACCATTGATGATTTGAAAGGCATAAGCCCTGCCATATGCATGCACAAGATACTCTTGGAGGAGAATTCTAAACCAGTGGTACAACCTCAAATAAGATTAAATCCCACAATGAAGGAGGTTGTTCAAAAGGAAGTCCTGAAGTTGTGTAAAGTTGGGATCATCTACCCTATCTCCGACAGTCCGTGGGTCAGTCCAGTGCAAGTAGTACCCAAGAAAGAGGGAATGACTGTCATTGTCAATGAGAAGAATGAGCTTATTCCAACACGAACAGTGACAGGGTGGAGGATGTGCATTGATTATAGGAGGTTGAATGATGCCACACGAAAGGATCATTTCCCCTCCCTTTCATTGATCAGATGCTTGAAAGGTTGGTTGACCATGCTTATTACTATTTTCTTGATGGATATTCTGGGTATAATCAAATAGTGGTTGACCCCATGGATCAAGAGAAGACCTCATTTACCTACCCCTTTGGAGTCTTTGCATACAGGAGAATGCCATTCGGACTGTGTAATGCCCCAGCTACCTTTCAGAGATGCATGCTATCAATCTTCTCAGACATGGTAGAAAAATTTATTGAAGTTTTTATGGACGATTTCTCTGTTTTTGGTGACTCTTTCAATGCTTGCTTGCACCATCTTACATAGTCTTGAAAAGGTGCCAAGAAACTAATTTGGTTTTAAACTGGGAGAAATGCCATTTCATGGTATCCGAAGGCATTGTTCTTGGTCACAAAATTTCAAGAAAGGGTATAGAGGTAGACAAGGCAAAAGTAGAAATTATAGAAAAACTTCCTTTACCAACTAATGTGAAAGCCGTTAGGAGCTTCTTAGGGCATGCTGGATTCTATCGAAGATTCATTAAAGATTTTTCCAAAATAGCAAAGCCACTAAGCAATCTGTTGGTGGTGAGCAACCCGTTTTTCTTTGATGATGAGTGTAAACATGCCTTTGAGATTCTAAAAGCTAAGCTCACCACAGCACCAATCATCGCACCCCATGCTGGGGATTGCCTTTTGAACTCATGTGTGATGCAAGTGATCTTGCAATTGGTGCTGTGTTGGGGCAGAGGAAGGAAAAGAAGCTTCATGTTATCTACTATGCAAGTAAGGTATTGAATGAAGCTCAAAGAAATTACACCACAACAGAGAAAGAGTTACTAGCTGTGGTATATGCTTTTGATAAGTTTAGGCAATATTTGATTGGATCTAAAGCTTTAGTATACACTGACCATGCTGCTCTTAAGTATCTTATGTCAAAACAGGATGCCAAACCAAGGCTAATCAGATGGATACTACTCCTACAAGAGTTTGACATTGAGATAAAGGACAAAAAGGATAGTGAAAATCAAGTTGCTGACCATCTATCAAGACTGCCACAAGATACATGTCAAGACAACTTTCAATCAGTGAATGAAGAGTTCCCAGATGAGCACATCTTGCAAATTCAACATACCTCTTGGTTTGCAGACATGGCCAACTACAAAGCAGGAAAGATCATCCCACAAGAGTATACAAGGCAATAAGTTAAGAAGCTGTTACATGATGCTAAGTTATTCTATTGGGATGAACCATTTCTATTCAAAAGATGTTCAGATGGAATGATAAGAAGGTGTGTACCAGAGGTTGAGATGAGGGACATACTATGGCATTGTCACAACTCAAACTATGGTGGCCATTTTGGAGCTGAAAGAACTGCTGCAAAGGTACTTCAAAGTGGGTTCTACTGGCCTTCCATCTTCAAAGATGCTAGAGACTTTGTGAGTCATTGCAATGAATGCCAAAGAACAGGAAGTTTAACAAGGAGAAATGAGATACCTCAAAAGTTCATTTTAGAAGTGAAACTCTTTGATTTGTGGGGAATAGACTTCATGAGACCTTTTCCTCCATCCTACACATTCAAATACATTTTGGTGGCATTGGAGTATGTTTTAAAATGGGTAGAAGCAATAGCCACCACTACATGTGATACCAACGTGGTCTTGCAATTCCAAAAGAGAAACATCTTCACTAGATTTGGAGTGCCCAGGGGACTTATAAGTGATGGGGGAAGCCACTTCTGCAACAAGCAATTAAATTCTCTTCTCCATACATATGGAGTTACTCACAAAGTGGCCACACCTTATCACCCACAAACAAATGGGCAAGCTGAACTTGCTAACAGAGAGCTAAAGAGGATTTTTGAGAAAACTGTGGGAACAACAAGAAAAGATTGGGTTAGGAAGCTAGATGATGCACTTTGGGCATACAGGACAGCATTCAAAATGCCCATAGAAAAATCTCCATTTCAGCTAGTGTATGGGAAAGCATGTCATCTCCCTGTGGTGCTTGAACACAAGGCCTTTTGGGCCACTAAACTCTTGAATTTAGATGCTCAAGCAGTAGGAGAAAAGAGGCTACTACAACTCAATGAATTGGAGGAGTTCAGACTGGAGGCATATGAAAATGCCAGAATATACAAAGAAAGAGCAAAAAGGTGGCATGACAAGAGGATCTCCCCAAGAACATTCGAACCAGGCCAAAAGGTGTTGCTATTCAACTCAAGACTGAAGATTTTCCCTGGGAAGCTGAGGTCTAGATGGACTGGTCCATACACCATCACCAAAGTATCCCCTCATGGCTATGTGGAATTACTTGATGAAATATCAAAACAGACCTTCACAGTCAATGGACATAGGGTGAAACTTTATTTTGGTGGCCCCTGGAGCAAGGAGGAAAGTGTACAACTTTTAGCATGAGCAAGGAAGCTGCATTGTCAAGCTAAGGACAATAAACAAGCGCTTCATGGGAGGCAACACATGCACAGTAATTTTCTTTTATTTTCATCTTTTTATGCTTTAGTAGTCAATAATGAGAGATTGCATCATATGCATATAAAAAAAAGAGAAAAGGGGTTGAATTAGCATGTAGTGTATGCAAGACACTAAGTTTGGTATGGCCAACTTTGAAGCAAATGGTAAATTTTAAGTCTGTTATAACACTTAGTCAGAAACTAAGTTTGGTGTCTTCACATACATAAAAAATGCTAGAAAAAAGGAAGTGTAGTTTTTTTTTAGGAAAGTATTCCTTAGATTTTAATTTTTGTTATTATAGTCAACTTTACATTAGGATAGCATCATAATTTTTTAGCATGAGTAAAGATACTTCAAGAATCTCAAGGTTTTGGAATTTTGTTGTAGGTAAATGAAAGAAAGAAGTGATGGGGAATCTTGAAAGAAGAAGTCACGGACACGCACAAGGAAAAGGAAGTCACATGAGCCTTGAATTTTGTGCATTGGAAACAACAACTCAACATGCATTAGCTAGGAGATTCATCCTTCCCATAACACAATCAAACCATTAAGGCAATCCCTCCACTCTTTCAAGAATGCCGTGACACCGCCCAACAAAACATTTACACTCACCCTGCCTTCACACCTATATATAGCCACCGAACCATCTCTATTCCTCACCCCCTTCACAATCATTTTCAAGCCTTCCTTTCTTACCTCATGAGCCTATTCTTATAAATATCCTTCATTTCCAACTCTTGTATGCTTGAGGACAAGCATTTTTCTAAGTTTGGTGTGGAAGATTAGGCCATCTCAATTGAAGTTCAATAGCCTCATCATCAGGAGCTAAGAAGGGGAAAGGCAAGCAACCCATGCAAGAGGAGATCACATTTGATGAGAGAAGATTCAAATCCAAAAACCATGAGCGTATCTTCAATTGGATGATAAGCAAAGACATTGTTCCGGAGGTACCCTTCAAGTTAAGAAAGGAGGAGTACCCTGAGATACAAAAAGTGATTAGAAAAAGGGGATGAGAACTTCTTTGTAATCAACCTCAAGTTGTAAGCATGCCTCTCATTCATGAGTTCTATTCCAATGTCATAAAGAAAAATAAGGGTGAAGAACCATATTTGAGCTATGTAAGAGGGGTGGTGGTTAGCTTTAGCCCAGACACCATCAATAGGGTGCTAATGATCAAGCCAAAATAGTTTAAGCAACCCAGCTATGAAGAGAGGGTTACATATGACCAAAGATGTGTGGATGTGCTAAGTGATCTATGCAAAGTAGGCATGGACTGGGTGTTGGATTCACAAGGACAACCACTCAAACTTAGAAGAGGTGATCTCGTACCTCAAGCAAAAGGATGGCATGACATAGTGAGAAGATCATTAATCCCTACCTCAAACAACTCAGAGGTGACAATAAACAAAGCAATAATGATCCACTGCATAATGAAAGGAGGAGAGATCAATGTGGGAGAAATCATAGCCAAAAACATCATTGACACAGCTGAAAATGTCAAACAAGATAGTTGGCTAGGATATCCTAGCATTATCTTACTTCTATGTGGAGATGCTGGGGTACCTCTTGAAGAGTTTGAAGAAACAGACATAGTGTCCGTAGGGAAGCCCATCACCAAGAATAGATTGGAATACGTCACCACAGTCCAATTGGAAAGGCAACCTCTAGCAAAAAGAAAGAAAAGGAAAGGAGAGAGACAAGAGGAAGAGCATGAAGAAATGGAAGAAGCAAGTACTTTAAACATGAATCAACTCCAAGCCGCCTTGGAAGGAATCTCTGGGCAATATTCGCAAATTCAAAGAAGCCAAGAGGAACAAGCGCAACAACATAGGGACCTTTGGCAATTGATGGATCAACAAAGAGAGGTTCAAGCTCAATGGATGAATCAGCAAAGAGAATGTCAAGCGCACAGGATGGAACTACAACAAGAGCAATATACCAAGATGTATGAAGCCATCAACAATTCAACTGCTGAATATGAAAAATCCATGAATAAGGTAATACAAGAACAAGTTCAGTTGAGGAAGGAACAAGCGCAGCAAAGGGAGCTTCTCCATAGGATGGAGGCTAGACAAGATGCCTTGTAGAGAGACTACAATGAGAACAGAATGTTCAAAGAGGCTAGACACAGAGACAGGATTGATTATGATATATGCACCCAAGAAAAACTCAGCTACATTTGTGGAACACTCCCAGTGCTCAACCCAAAAATTCAAACATTCAATGAAGCACACAAAGTATTAGAAGAGCAGGAAATTGCAAGGGTGCAATTTAATGCTCAAAGGCTGACGGATAAGATGGTGAGCTCAGGGATATGGAAGAAAATAGAGGATGACTCAACAACAAAACAACAAGGAGAAGTAAGAAGGAAGAAGAAAGAAGATCCAAAGGGCAAAGGAAAACAAGGAGAATCAAGCAAAGGAAAGGGACCCAAAGCTTAAAGGTGGTGAAGTTCTTTTAGTATTTTAATAAATAAAGAAGATGTATGTCTGAAACATGATATACCTTCTAGTAGTCTTTTATGCACTTTCATGTTTATAATATGCATTTTTATGTTTATGTCATGTATCCACATATGCTTGGAATGTATGCTTGTTTTAAGCCTTTTTTCTTGATAATGGAAGAAAAGATGTAGTTTGTGAAAAAACAGAGAGAAATCTAGCCTAGAGAGATTAAAGTTGTCCTACAAAAGTGTCAATATACATGCTTTCATTGAGAATGAATCAGGGTTTAAGAAATCAAAAGGATGCTTGCTTACACAAGGCTAGTTAGTTAAAATCTATAAGACCCAAGAAGTTAGAAAAGCTTGAATAAAGAAAACAGAGAACACAAAATGACAAGCTAGGCATCAATGACAAAATTTGGATATGTGTCTGTGGTGATTGATGTTAAGGGACATACTTGGGCTAGTAAATCCGAGGGGTGCTTCATCACCCGGTAACTTGAGTTAACTAACTCGGGATTCTCGATTGAAAACTCACTTTCAAGAGTAGCTCTATAACAGAACATTTAGCAACCCAAAGAGGTGCTGGACACCACTATCCAAATAAAATCTCAAAGTTATATGCCTGTGATTGAATGTGTTAAGGAGAGAGGCTTGAGTTAGTAAATCTTTAAGAGTGTTTCAACACTTAACAACTTAAACCAAATGGTTTGGGATTGTTGATTGAAAGCTTATGCTAAAGAGCTGCCTTCAGACAAGATTTTTAGCTCAATTGAAAAAAAAAAGGGGTCTAGTGAAGCTAACTGGTTTAGCAATGAAGCAAGCATTTCACTAAAGAAGTTGAAGAAGCCTTGATCATTTGCATTGAACAAAGGATTGCACAAACGAGGAGAAGAATCTTTGTTGAAAGAAATGCCTCTCTGTTAAGATAGTGAATTCTTGCATCTTAAATTCTGTTATCCAATCCTCTTATCTCTTGCTTGAGGACAAGCAACATTTTAAGTTTGGTGTTGTGATGCATCCGCATATTTGCTATTTTAACTAGTTAGTTTAGTTGGTTTTAGCTTAATTTCATTCATTATCACTAGAATAAATAAGCAATTTTGTGAGTTTTCTCTACATGCATTCATGAACCAAGAACTAGGTGAAATTTGGCATAATTCATGCAAATGATTTAAGAAGTTTATAAACAAGTTGATATGAATGATTCTCTTGAAATTAATTACATGAGATGACAAAACTTTGAGGAAGATTCTTTGGTTCATGATAGGTGATGAAGAAAGAATATAATGGAGCAAGAATTGGAGCAAAAAGGTTTGAAGATATGTCAATCTTGGCAAGGAAACAGAGGAAGCACGTTGCCAACTTCGGAGTGTTTGTGGACAACGCCAGGAACATAGAAAGGAGCAAGAGAGGGAGCTCGAGAGTGTTGCCAGGCAGGGAATGAACTGGCGTGTTCCCTGGCAACACCCACAACAACGCCAGGCAAAGAATTGTGGCTAGGAGGAGCTCACTAGCACGTTGGAGAGGGCGTGTTTCTTGGCAACGCCAGCAACAACGCTGGCCACTTCAAACACCCCTAGAGAAAGCTCGAGAGCATTGTTGAGTGAAGGATGAACTGGCGTGTTCATCAACAATGCCACAACAACGCGGGTCCCTGCAAGGTGACTATGGAAAATGATCTTGGGCGTTGCTAACTTGAAGTTACATGTACGTGTTTCTTAGCAACGCAAGGCCAAGAAATTGAGCCAAGGAGAGCTCGAAGGCGTTGTTGCCTTGAAGTTGAAGTGGCGTGTTCACTGGAAACGCCCACAACAACGCCAAGGATAAAAACTTGAGCTAGGGGAGGATTGGGCGTTGTTTGGGGCGTGTTTGTCAATAACTTCACCAACAACTCCAACCAAGACAACCTGACCTCACTTTCTTCAAGGATGCATAAATTGAGTTACGGAAATCCAAATTGAGTGCTTCTAGTTGCGTTGGAAAGCTGACATTTAGAGCTTTCCAACGATATATAATAGTCCATAGTGAAGCATGAAATGGAAGCTCGAATCAGAGCCATCTTTAAGCCCCAAAAACAAGGAAATGAGGTTGAAATTCAAGGAAGCATGAATGAGCTAAGAGAGGAGGGTCGAACATGTTGCCAGGGCCAAAATGAACTGGCATGTTCCTTGGAAACTCCAGCAACAACGCCCAGGCCAAGAAATTTGGGCTAGGGGTGTTGTTGAGCACGTTATTGGTGGCGTGTTTGGCAAAAACGCCCAACCAAGGCAGCCTGACCTTGCCCTCTTCAATGGAACATAACTTGAACTAGAAAGGTCCAAATGAGATGATTCTAGTGACATTGGAAAGTAGACATCAAGAGCTTTTCAACGATGTATAATAGTTCATATTGGAGCAAAGGATTGAAGCTCAAAGTTCAGGTAACATCAAGCATAAAAAGTGAAGTAAGAATGAAGAACAAGCAAGTGTTTGGCAACAACTTGGGCAACAACTTGGGCAACAACGCCCAAGCACCATGTCCCACTCCCAGGAAAAGGCATTGCACGTTGCCAACGTGCACCAAGGCTGGCATTATTGAAAAACACGCCAGGCCATTGGGCCAAAGTAGTGAAAATGAGCTTTGTTGCCTCTGTTTGACAAGAATTCTTTCATGAAGCAAAATCAACAAGAGCAAGGCCCAAAATTGCTAACCCAAAAGGAGAATTTCAAGGAGTTTTAGGAATAGTATAAATAGAGAATAGTTTTGTACTTTAGAGGACTCTTAGACACTTTTACATTTTACATCATAGTAGTTACTTTTACTAGCTTTTCTGCTTGGTGCTACACTCCCACTTGGGAAGCATAGCAGAGAGGAAGTTAGTTTTCTTTTGCAATTTTTGAATTTCAGTATTCAAGAACTTCTCCTTCATTCTTCATTACTCTTCTCTACTCAATTTGAATGTTTACTTTTGCACTTGTTGTTGAATTTAGAGCTATGATTCACTAAACCCCATTTTCATTAGGGGGAGGAGCTCTGCTCATTTGAATGGGTTGATAACTTTTCTTTTCCTTCTCAATTCAAGTGGTTCATCTAAGAGGAAACTCTTTTTCTTCATAGATTCAATCACCATCGAGAGAGGGATTAAATCTATATGAATTATGTGGTGAACTTGAGAAAGGAGCTACATAATTCAGTTTAGAGTTCATCCTTTCATGATTTCCTTGATCAATACACTTTGGTTGGTATGTGAGATGTAACCTCCCTTGGTTGAGATTCTGGAAGTTGTGTGGCTTGGATTAGAAATTAAACTTCATCTCTTCTCATGAACAATTAGATCACGAGAGTGGCAATTGGTTGTGTTGAGAGAAATTGAGTTACCAAGAGATTGGGACTCAATTATCCACTTTGCCATGGATCTATACCCATGATTGAGAAGGCATTGATCAACATCAATTCATGAGAATTTGCATCTCTGATCCCTAATGATCCTTTCCATCATTCATTCTCATTTCTTTTGCTCTTTAATTCTTTGAATACCCATTACCCAATTCCCTTCTACTTTCTTACAATTTATCATTCCGTCACTTACACTCTATTTTCTATTCCTTGCAATTTACTTTTCTACTCTCTACAATTCTGCACTCTTTACTTTCTTGCTGTTTATTTTTCATATCATTTAAATTTCTTGCACTTTAAGTTTCAGTTATTCACTTTCATTTTCTTTCCTTATTCTAGTTCTTTAAATTCCTTGTTATTTAACTTTCTGCAATTACATTCAAGAATCAAATCTCATGAAATCCAAACCATGTTTGCTTGGCTAAATATACCATTTAACTAAAGTTGCTTGATCTACCAATCTCTGTGGGATCGACCTCACTCTTAGTGAGTTTTATTACTTGATACGACCCGGTATACTTGCCGGTTGTACGTGAAATCTAAATTTTCGCGTATCAGGTTTTTGGCGCCATTGCCGGGGATTGGAAAAGATCGACAATGATTAAGTGAATGGTAGTTTAGATTAAGTATTTTTTTCTTTTTGTTAGACCCACTAACTGTTTGATATTTGGTTTCACTAACTTTGATTTCACTCTAGCAATAGAGTGCTTCACTTTTGTTATTGGTGTTGTTTGTGTATGTCAGGGGTAAATAAATTCAATATTGAGGATGAGAGAACCTTCCGAAGGATAAGGAGAGCAGAAAGAGGAAAGGGGATAGTCGGTGAAGAGGAATCAGAGGGAGAGGACCAAGTCATGGAAGACGACATGCACAACCCTACTGAAGGAGCTGTTAACAATGATGGACCACCTAGAAGGGTGTTATCTTCTTACACCATCCCTGACCCAAGACATTGTGGGAACAGCATTGCCAGCCCAAATGTTCATGCTCATAATTTTGAGTTGAAACCTCAGCTCATCACCTTGGTACAAAATAACTGCTCCTATGGAGGGGGACCTCTTGAAGACCCAAATCAACGTTTGTCTATTTTTCTAAGGATATGCAATACAGTGAAGACAAATGGAGTGCATCCAGATGTTTACAAATTGTTGCTATTTCCATTCTCTTTGAGGGATAAGGCCACTCAATGGCTAGAGTCATTCCCCAAGGAAAGCATCAACAATTGGAATGATTTGATGAGCAGATTCCTAGCAAAGTTCTACCCACCTCAAAAGATCATCAAGTTGAAGACAGAGGTTCAAACTTTTAGGCAAATGGAAGGGGAGTCGTTGTATGAAGCCTGGGAAAGGTATAAGGCACTAATGAGAAGATGCCCACCTAACATGTTTAGTGATTGGGTCAAACTCCAAAACTTCTATGAAGGCTTAAATCTAGAAGTAAGGAAGGGACTAGATTACTCATTAGGAGGATCACTCAACATGATGAAGACAGCAGAAGAGGCTCAAGACCTCATTGAGATTGTGGCAAACAATCAGTACTATTACTCATCAGAGAGGCATCAAAACTCAGCCCCAAGGAAAGGCGAGATGGAGCTTGAAGGTGTTGATGCTATATTGGCTCAGAATAAGTTAATGCACCAACAAATCCAACAACAAATGGAAATGATGACAAAGAGAATGGATGGCCTTCAACTAGCATCAGTGAATACAACAAATCAACCTTCACTTGAATGGGGCCAAGGTGACGAAACTACTGTTGAACAACCACAGGAACAAGTTCAATACATGCAGAATACTTCAAATTCCTCTCAGAATGAATTCCATGGTGATACATACAACTCATCCTGGAGAAATCACCCTAACCTAAAGTGGAGTGAGAACCAAAATCATTGGCAAAAGAACAACAACCCCAACCATACCCGTAACATAAACAATCAAAATCACCATACTAATAACACTAACCAATACAAAAAAAAACAAAACTCACATCAACCACCTCACAATAATCCACAAACTCACCAAAATAACCTTCCTGCACCAACATCCAACTCACAAAATTACCTCACAAGTTCTTCAAATAACTTTCAGCAGCAACAATCAGCCCCCATCATATCACCAACTGACCATCATGAAACCAGGATCTCAAATCTTGAGGTAGCTTTACAAGCAATTGCTCAATCCACTCAAAACTTGATCAAAGGACAAGAGAGGTCCGAAGCTACCATGAAGAACCTTGAACAACAAGTGGGACAACTGGCCAAGCAAGCTGAACGGCCAACCAATGTCCTCCCAAGTGACACAATACCCAATCCAAGGGAAGAATGTAAAGCTTTGCAGTTGAGAAGTGGCAAAATAGTTGGAGAAAGTCCCAACAAAGAAGTAGTAAAACCTAAGGAGCAAGATGCAGCCGAAAAGCAAGATGAAGAAAAGGGGTCAACATCTCAAACAAGCAAAGAGGATGTAAAGTCACAATGCAAGCCACCCACTCAAGATAACCACCATGATAACAAGGAGAGTGTGAAGCCACAACAGGAAAACAAGAATGAAGGAGTAAAAGCATATGAACCAAAGCTTCCATACCCAACCAGGATACACAAAGGGACAAAAGACCAACAATTTCCATGATTCTTGGAAATATTTAAGAAACTTGAAATCAACATTCCATTGGCTGAAGCTTTGGAACAAATGCCATTGTATGCAAAGTTTCTTAAAGAACTAATCACCAAGAAGAGAAGTTGGCAAGAAAAAGAAACAGTGGTTCTCACTCAAGAGTGCAGCGCCATCATTCAAAAGGGGTTGCCACCAAAACTTAAAGATCCAGGCAGCTTCCTCATACCTTGCACAATTGGGAATATAGCCATTGATAAATCACTTTGTGACCTGGGAGCAAGCATTAACTTAATGCCTCTTACCATGATGAAGAAAATGATGATTGAAGAGCTTAAACCTACAAGGATGTCACTCCAACTAGCTGACAGATCCATCAAAATACCAAATAGGGTAGTTGAGAACCTCTTGGTGAAAGTGGGAAATTTTATATTCCCAGCCGATTTTGTAGTCCTAGATATGGATGAAGAGGGGAGCAACTCAGTTATTCTTAGTATACCCTTTTTAGCCACAGCTAGAACAATCATTGATGTGGAAAAGGGAGAGATGATCTTCAGAGTACATGATGAGCAAATGACCATAAATGTCTTCAAGGAAATGCAATACCCCACTGAGAAAGAAAGTTGCATGAGGGTTGATGTGGTGGATTCTTTGGTTGAAGAAGTCCTTGAAACAAACCATCAAGTGAAATAGGAGGAAGTCCAGGACATTCAAGGACAAGAAGAGAACAAATTGGAAGCACCAGAGGAACCAAGTGAAGCCAAGAAAGAAGAGGCACCACAACAAGAGTTGAAACCATTACCGCCTCATCTTAAATATGCATTCCTTGGTGAAAAGGACAGCTACCCAGTGATCATCAACTCTACATTGAGTGCAGAGGAAGAAAAAAAACTCCTTGTAGTATTGAGAGCTCACAAGGATGCATTGGGGTGGACCATTGATGATTTGAAAGGCATAAGCCCTGCCATATGCATGCACAAGATACTCTTGGAGGAGAATTCCAAATCAGTGGTACAACCTCAAAGAAGATTAAATCCCACAATGAAGGAGGTTGTTCAAAAGGAAGTCCTGAAGTTGTGTAAAGCTGGAATTATCTACCTTATCTCCGACAGTCCATGGGTCAGTCCAATGCAAGTAGTACCCAAGAAAAAGGGAATGACTGTCATTGTCAATGAGAAGAATGAGCTTATTCCAACATGAACAGTGACAGGGTGGAGGATGTGCATTGATTATAGGAGGCTGAATGATGCCACACGAAAGGATCATTTCCCCCTCCCTTTCATTGATCAGATGCTTGAAAGGTTGGCTGGCCATGCTTATTACTGTTTTCTTGATGGATATTCTGGGTATAATCAAATAGTGGTTGGCCCCATGGATCAAGAGAAGACCTCATTTACCTACCCCTTTGGAGTCTTTGCATACAGGAGAATGCCATTCGGATTGTGTAATGCTCCAGCTACCTTTCAAAGATGCATGCTATCAATCTTCTCAGACATGGTAGAAAATTTTATTAAAGTTTTTATGGACGATTTCTCTGTTTTTGGTGACTCTTTCAATGCTTGCTTGCACCATCTTACCCTAGTCTTGAAAAGGTGCCAAGAAACTAATTTGGTTTTAAACTGGTAGAAATGCCATTTCATCGTACCCGAAGGCATTATTCTTGGTCACAAAATTTTAAGAAAGGTTATAGAGGTGGACAAGGCAAAAGTACAAATTATAAAAAAACTTCCTTTACCAATTAATGTGAAAGCTGTTAGGAGCTTCTTAGGGCATGCTGGATTCTATCGAAGATTCATTAAAGATTTTTCCAAAATAGCAAAGCCACTAAGCAATTTGCTGGTGGTGAGCAACCCGTTTTTCTTTGATGATGAGTGTAAACATGCCTTTAAGACTCTAAAAGCTAAGCTCACCACAACACCAATCATCGCACCCCCATGCTGAGGATTGCCTTTTGAACTCATGTGTGATGCAAGTGATCTTGCAATTGGTGCTGTGTTGGGGCAGAGGAAGGAAAAGAAGCTTCATGTTATCTACTATGCAAGTAAGATATTGAATGAAGCTCAAATAAATTACACCACAACAGAGAAAGAGTTACTAGCTGTGGTATATGCTTTTGATAAGTTTAGGCAATGTTTGATTGGATTTAAAGCTTTAGTATACACTAACCATGCTGCTCTTAAGTATCTTATGTCAAAACAGGATGCCAAACCAAGGCTAATCAGATGGATACTACTCCTACAAGAGTTTGACATTGAGATAAAGGACAGAAAGGGTAGTGAAAATCAAGTTGCTGACCATCTATCAAGACTGCCACAAGATACATGTCAAGACAACTTTCAATCAGTGAATGAAGAGTTCCCAGATGAGCACATCTTGCAAATTCCACATACCCCTTGGTTTGCAGACATGACCAACTACAAAGCAGGAAGGATCATCCCACAAGAGTATACAAGGCAACAAGTTAAGAAGCTATTACATGATGCTAAGTTATTCTATTGGGATGAACCATTTCTATTCAAAAGATGTTCAAATGGAATGATAAGAAGGTGTGTACCAGAGGTTGAGATGAGGGACATATTATGGCATTGTCACAACTCAAGCTATGGTGGCCATTTTGGAGCCGAAAGAACTATTTCAAAGTGGGTTCTACTGGCCTTCCATCTTCAAAGATTCTAGAGACTTTGTGAGTCATTGCAATGAATGCCAAAGAATAGGAAGTTTAACAAGGAGAAATGAGATGCCTCAGAAGTTCATTTTGGAAGTGGAACTCTTTGATTTGTGGGGAATAGACTTCATGGGACCTTTTCCTCCATCCTACACATTCAAGTACATTTTGGTGGCAGTGGAGTATGTTTTAAAATGGATAGAAGCAATAGCCACCACTACATGTGATACCAACATGGTCTTGCAATTCCTAAAGAGAAACATCTTCACTAGATTTGGAGTGCCCAGGGGACTTATAAGTGATGGGGAAAGCCACTTCTGCAACAAGCAATTAAATTCTCTTCTCCATAAATATGGAGTTACTCACAAAGTGGCCACACCTTATCAGCCACAAACAAATGGGCAAGCTGAACTTGCTAACAGAGAGCTAAAGAGGATTTTGGAGAAAACTGTTGGAACAACAAGAAAAGATTGGGTTAGGAAGCTAGATGATGCACTTTGGACATACAGGACAGTATTCAAAATGCCCATAGAAAAATCTCCATTTCAGCTAGTGTATAGGAAAGCATGCCATCTCCCTGTGGAGCTTGAACACAAGGCCTTTTGGGCCACTAAACTCTTGAATTTAGATGCTCAAGCAGTAGGAGAAAAGAGGCTACTGCAACTCAATGAATTGGAGGAGTTCAGACTGGAGGCATATGAAAATGCCAGAATATACAAAGAAAGAGCAGAAAAGTGGCATGACAAGAGGATCTCCCAAAGAACATTCAGACCAGGCCAAAAGGTGTTGCTATTAACTCGAGATTGAAGATTTTTCCTGGGAAGCTGAGGTCTAGATGGACTGGTCCATACACCATCACCAAAGTATCCCCTCATGGCTATGTGGAATTACTTGATGAAACATCAAAACAGACCTTCACAGTCAATGGACATAGGGTGAAACTTTATCTTGGTGGCTCCTGGAGCAAGGAGGAAAGTGTACAACTTTTAGCATGAGCAAGGAAGCTGCATTGTCAAGCTAAGGACAATAAACAAGCGCTTCATGGGAGGCAACACATGCACAGTAGTTTTCTTTTATTTTCATCTTTTTATGCTTTAGTAGTCAATAATGAGACATTGCATCATATGCATATAAAAAAAAAAGAGAAAAGGGGTTGAATTAGCATGTAGTGTATGCAAGACACTAAATTTGGTGTGGCCAACTTTGAAGCAAATGGTAAATTTTAAGTCTGTTATAACACTTAGTCACAAACTAAGTTTAGTGTCTTCACATACATAAAAAATGCTAGAAAAAAGGAAGTGTAGTTTTTTTTTTTAGGAAAGTAATCCTTTGATTTTAATTTTTGTTATTATAGTCAATTTTACATTAGGATAGCATCATAATTTGTTAGCATGACTAAAGATACTTCAAGAATCTCAAGGTTTTGGAATTTTGTTGCAGGGAAATGAAAGAAAGAAGTGATGGGGAATCTTGAAAGAAGAAGTCACGGACACACACAAGAAAAAGGAAGTCACATGAGCCTTGAATTTTGTGCATTGGAAACAACAACTCAACATAGATTAGCTAGGAGATTCATGCTTCCCATAACACAATCAAACCATTAAGGCAATCCCTCCACTCTTTCAAGAATACCGTGACACCCCCCTAACAAAACATTTACACTCACTCTACCTTCACACCTATATATGGCCACCGAACCATCTCTATTCCTCACCCCCCTTCACAATCATTTTCAAGCCTTCCTTTCTTACCTCATGAGCCTATTCTTATAAGCATCCTTCATTTCCAACTCTTGTATGCTTGAGGACAAGCATTTTTCTAAGTTTGGTGTGGAAGATTAGGCCATCTCAATTGAAGTTCAATGGCCTCATCATCAGGAGCTAAGAAGGGGAAAGGCAAGCAACCCATGCAAGAGGAGATCACATTTGATGAGAGAAGATTCAAATTCAAAAACCATGAGTGTATCTTCAATTGGATGATAAGCAAAGACATTGTCCAGAGGTACCCTTCAAGCTAAGAAAGGAGGTGTACCCTGAGATACAAAAAGTGATTAGAAAAAGGGGATGGGAACTTCTCTGTAATCAACCTCAAGTTGTAAGCATGCCTCTCATTCATGAGTTCTATGTCAATGTCATAAAGAAAAATGAGGATGAAGAACCATATTTGAGCTATGTAAGAGGGGTGGTGGTTAGCTTTAGCCCAGACACCATCAATAGGGTGCTAATGATCAAGCCAAAACGGTTTAAGCAACGCAGCTATGAAGAGAGGGTTACATATGACCAAAGATGTGTGGATGTGCTAAGTGATCTATGCAAAGTAGGCATGGACTGGGTGTTGGATTCACAAGGACAACCACTCAAACTTAGAAGAGGTGATCTCATACCTCAAGCAAAAGGATGGCATGACATAGTGAGAAGATCATTAATCCCTACCTCAAACAACTCAGAGGTGACAATAAACAGAGCAATAATGATCCACTGCATAATGAAAGGAGGAGAGATCAATGTGGGAGAAATCATAGCCAAAAACATCATTGACACATCTGAAAATGTCAAACAAGATAGTTGGCTAGGATATCCTAGCACTATCTTACGCCTTTGTGGAGATGCTGGGGTACATCTTGAAGAGTTTGAAGAAACAGACATAGTTTTCGTAGGGAAGCCCATCACCAAGAATAGATTGGAATACGTCATCACAGTCCAATTGGAAAGGCAACCTCTAGCAAAAAGAAAGAAAAGGAAAGGAGAGAGACAAGAGGAAGAGCATGAAGAAATAGAAGAAGCAAGTACCTTAAACATGAATCAACTCCAAGCCGCCTTAGAAGGAATCTCTGGGCAATATTCGCAAATTCAAAGAAGTCAAGAGAAACAAGCGCAACAACATAAGGACCTTTGGCAATTGATGGATCAACAAAGAGAGGTTCAAGCTCAATGGATGAATCAGCAAAGAGAATGTCAAGCACACAGGATGGAACTACAACAAGAGCAATATACCAAGATGTATGAAGCCATCAACAATTCAACTGCTGAATATGAAAAATCCATGAATAAGGTAATACAAGAACAAGTTCAGTTGAGGAAGGAACAAGCGCAGCAAAGGGAGCTTCTCCATAGGATGGAGGCTAGACAAGATGCCTTGTAGAGAGACTACAATGAGAACAGAAAAGAAGCTAGACACAGAGATAGAATTGAGTATGATATGTGCACCCAAGAAAAACTCAGCTACATTTGTGGAACACTCCCAGTGCTCAACCCAAAAATCCAAACATTCAATGAAGCACACAAAGTATTAGAAGAGCAGGAAATTGCAAGGGTACAATTTAATGCTCAAAGGCTGAAGGATAAGATGGTAAGCTCAGGGATATGGAAGAAAATAGAGGATGACTCAACAACAAAACAACAAGGAGAAGTAAGAAGGAAGAAGAAAGAAGATCCAAAGGGCAAAGGAAAACAAGGAGAATCAAGCAAAGGAAAGGGACCCAAAGCTTAAAGGTGGTGAAGTTCTTTTAGTATTTTAATAAATAAAGAAGATGTATGTCTGAAACATGATATACCTTCTAGTAGTCTTTTATGCACTTTCATGTTTATAATATGCATTTTCATGTTTATATCATGTATCCACATATGCTTGGAATATATGCTTGTTTTAAGCCTTTTTGCTTGATAATGGAATAAAAGATGCAGTTTGTGAAAGAATGGAGAGAAATCTAGCCTAGAGAGATTAAAGTTGTCCTACAAAAGTTTCAATATACATGCTTTCATTGAGAATGAATCAGGGCTTAAGAAATCAAAAGGATGCTTGCTTACACAAGGCTAGTTAGTTAAAAGCTATAAGACCCAAGAAGTTAGAAAATTTTGAATAAAGAAAACAGAGAACACAAAATGACAAGCTAGGCATCAATGACAAAATTTGGATATGTGTCTGTGGTGATTGATGTTAAGGGACATACTTGGGCTAGTAAATCCGAGGGGTGCTTCATCACTGATGAGCGGATAATTTGTATGCTTTTTGGCATTGTTTTTAGTATGTTTTTGATATGATATAGTTAGTTTTCAGTATATTTTTATTAGTTTTTAGTTAAAATTCACTTTTCTGGACTTTACTATGAGTTTGTGTGTTTTTCTGTGATTTCAGGTATTTTCTGGCTGAAATTGAGGGACCAGAGCAAAAATCTGATTCAGAGACCAAAAAGGACTGCAGATGCTGTTGGATTCTGACCTCCCTGCACTCGAAGTGGATTTTCTGGAGCTACAGAATCCCAATTGGCGCGCTCTCAACGGCGTTGGAAAGTAGACATCCTGGGCTTTCCAGCAATGTATGATAGTCCATACTTTGCCCAAGATTTGATGGCCCAAACCGGCGTTCAAAGTCACC
>NC_029775.3:92940832-92942639 GCF_000817695.3 Arachis duranensis | reverse complement strand
TTCACAATTTTGCGCACCAAGTTTTTGGCGCCGTTGCCGGGGATTGTTCAAGTTTTGAGCAAGCTTTTGGTAACATCAGTGCCAAGATCCGGCAACAACACGAAGTTTTTGGCGTTATTGCCAGGGATTGTTCTAGTTTGGACAACTGACGGTTCATCTTGTTGCTTAGATTAGGTATTTATTTTTTTTTCGAAATTCTTGAAGATGAATTCTAGAGTTTCATGATGATTTGTTGAAGTCTGGCTGGCTGAGAAGCCATGTCTAATCTCATTGGACCGAGGTTTCAACTTATCACCACAAGAGCTTGTTGATTTTTATCAATTTTGCTTTTGGAGCAGTGATCTGCTAAGGCTTGGCTGGCCTTTGGCCATGTCTAGTGTTTTGGACCGAAGCTTTCTTTGAGAGCTTGGCTGGCTGTGAAGCCATGTCTAATTCCTGGACCGGAGTCTTAGACTAGCATTGCACTGATTCCTGGAATTTTCATTAAGAATTTTGATACCTTTTTCCACTTAATTTTCGAAAAACACAAAAAAATCAAAAAAATCATAAAATCCAAAAATATTGTATGAGTCTAGTGTTTCATTCTAAGTTTGGTGTCAATTGCATGCATTCATTCATGTGTCTTAAGGATTCTCATGTAATTCTTGATGATTTCATTCATGTGTCTTAAGGATCTTCAAGTAATTCTTGATGATTTTCGTGCTCTGATCTTTGAATTCTATTGACTTGATTGTTTTGTGTGTCTCATATGCATTTTTATTTTGTTAGTGTCAGTAGTATACAAACTGCTAAGTTTGGTGTCTTGCATGCATTGTTATTTGATTCTTGTTGCATTTTGATTTTTCCTTATTATTAAAAATCCAAAAATATTTTTAATTTGTGTCTTCTAAAGTCAATAATATAGAGAATTAAAGATTCAGAACATACAGCAGAGGAATTGCACAGAAAAAGCTGGACGTTCAAAACGCCCAGTGAAGAAGGACAGACTGGCGTTTAAACGCCAGCCAGGGTACCTGGTTGGGCGTTTAACGCCCAAAAGGGAAGCATTTTGGGCGTTAAACGCCAGAATGTGCACCATTCTGGGCGTTTAACGCCAGGATGGCTAGAAGGGAAGATTTTGTTTTCAAATCAAATTTTTTTCTAAGTTTTCAAAATCTTTTCAAAATCAAATCTTTTTCAAATCAGTTTTTCAATCAAATCTTTTTCAAAACCAACTTCTTTCCATTTTTAAAGATACTTGCTACCAATTAATGATTTGATTCAACATTTCAAATATGTTACCTTTTCTGTTGAGAAAGGTTTAATGTTTGAATCATATCTTTTCTTGTTAGTCAAGATTTTAATTTTCAAATCAAATCTTTTTTTTAAAATGTTTTTCAAATCATATTTTCTCAATCACATCTTTTTTTTAAAAACTAATCAAATCTTCTTAACCACATCTTTTTCAAAATAGTTTTCAATCAAATCTTTTTGATTTCTAATTTCAAAATCTTTTTCAAAAATCACTTGATTTTTTTTCCATTTTCATTTTCGAAAATTAAGTAATGTTTTTCAAAAAAATGTTTTCAAATTTCCTACTTAATTTTCGAAAATCACTTCCCTCCTTCTCACATCCTTCTATTTATGGACTAACACTATCCCTTAATGCAAAATTCGAACTCCATCTCCTTTGATAAGTTCAAATTTTCTACTTCTGTCTTCTACTCTTCTTTTCCTCTGACACTTCAAGGAATCTCTATACTGAGACATAGAGGATTCCACATTTTCTTGTTCTCTTCTCTTTCTTATGAGCAGGAGCAAAGACAAA
>NC_029775.3:92939427-92940097 GCF_000817695.3 Arachis duranensis | reverse complement strand
CTTCAATGGAAGAGGTAAATTACATGGGAGAACCCTATGGAAACACCTATAATCCTTCATGGAGAAATCATCCAAATTTCTTATGGAAGGATCAACAGAGACCTCAACAAGGTTTCAACAATAATAATGGTGGAAGAAACAGGTTTAGCAATGGCAAGCCTTTTCCATCATCTTCTTAGCAACAGACAGAGAGCTCTAAGCAGAATACTTCTGACTTAGCAACCATGGTCTATGATCTAATCAAAACCACTCAAAGTTTCATGACTGAAACAAGGTCCTCCATCAGAAATTTGGAAGGACAAGTGGGACAGCTGAGCAAGAAAATTACTGAACTCCCTCCTAGTACTCTCCCAAGCAATACAGAAGAAAATCCAAAAGGAGAGTGCAAGGCCATCAACATGGCCGAATTCTGGGATGGAGAAGAGACAGTGAACGCCACTAAGGAAGGCCTCACTGGGCATCCACTGACCTCCAATGAGTTCCCCAATGAGGAACCATGGGAATCTGAGGCTCAAAATGAGACCATAGAGATTCCATTGGACTTATTTCTGCCCTTCATGAGCTCTGATGAGTATTCTTCCTCTGAAGAGGATGAGTATGTCACTAAAAAGCAAGTTGCTAAATATCTTGGAGCAATCATGAAGCTAAATGACAAGTTATTTGGAAATGA
>NC_029775.3:92936105-92936810 GCF_000817695.3 Arachis duranensis | reverse complement strand
CATCACTAAGGTGGACCCGTTCCTTGATTTCCTTGTTCTTTATTCTTCTGTTTTTCGAATTTTATGCTTATGTTTATCCATATCTGTGTCTTGTGATCATTAGTGTCTTAGTGTCTATGCCTTAAAGTTATGAATGTCCTATGAATCCATCACCTTTCTTGAATAAAAACGTGCTTAAATTGAAAAGGAAGAATTGCATGAATTTTGAATTTTATAACAGTTTAATTATTTTGATGTGGTGGCAATACTTTTGTTCTCTGAATGTATGCTTAAACAGTGCATATGTCTTTTGAATTTGTGGTTCATGAATGTTGGCTCTTGAAAGAATGATGAGAAAGGAGACATGTTACTGAGGATCTGAAAAATCATAAAAATGATTCTTGAAGCAAGAAAAAGCAATGAAAAAAAAATCGAAAAAAAAGAAAAAAAGAAGAAAACGAAAAAAAATAGAGAAATAAGAGTTGTGATCCAAGGCAATTAAGAGTGTGCTTAAGAACCCTGGACACCTCTAATTGGGGACTTTAGCAAACCTGAGTCACAATCTGAAAAGGTTCACCCAATTATGTGTCTGTGGCATGTATGTATCCGGTGGTAATACTGGAAGACAGAGTGCTTTGGGCCACAGCCAAGACTCAATAACTAGCTATGTTCAAGAATCATCATACTTTACTAGGAGAATCAATAACACTATCTGGATTCTAAGTT
>NC_029775.3:92933759-92935252 GCF_000817695.3 Arachis duranensis | reverse complement strand
ACTAACAAGAAACTACAAGATAAGATTCTAGAACTTAAAGATTGAACCTTTCTTAACAAGAAAGTAACAAACTTCAAATTTTTGAACCAATCACATTAATTGTTAGCTAATTTTCGAAAATTTGATATAAAGATAAGAAAAAGATTTTGAAAATAATTTGAAAAATATTTTTGAATTTTTCAAAAAATTAAAAAAAATGAAAAAGATATATTTTTTTTTTTGAAAAAGATTTTGAAAAGATAAGATTTTATAAAATTGAAATTTTGACTTGACTTGTAAGAAACAACTAATTTTAAAAATTTTTGACCAAGTCAACCCAAAATTTCGAAAATTTGGAGGGAAATAAGGAAAAGATATTTTTTTTATTTTTGAATTTTTTATTGATGAGAGAGAAAAACAACAAAAATACTCAATGCATGAAATTTTTAGATCAAAACAATAGATGCATGCAAGAATGCTATGAATGTCAAGATGAACACCAAGAACACTTTGAAGATCATGATGAACATCAAGAACATAATTTTGAAAAATTTTTGATGCAAAGAAAACATGCAAGACACCAAACTTAGAAATCTTTAATGCATGGACTCTAACAAACAAAAAATGCATATGAAAAACAACAAACAACACAAAACAAGAAAACATCAAGATCAAACAAGAGGAGTTATCAAGAACAACTTGAAGATCATGAAGAACACTATGAATGCATGGGATTTTCGAAAAAATGCAAGAAAAATTTTAAAAGCATGCAATTGACACCAAACTTAAAAATTGACTCAAGACTCAAACAAGAAACACAAAATATTTTTGATTTTTTTTATGATTTTCTAATTTTTTTTGTGTAAATGACATAAAAATCCACTTCCGGGCCCACTTGGTGTGTGCTTGGGCTAAGCATTGAAGCATTTTCGTGTAGAGACTCTTCTTGGAGTTAAACGCCAGCTTTTATGCCAGTTTGGGCGTTTAACTCCCATCCTTGTGCCAGTTCTGGCATTTAACACTGGGAATTCTGATGGTGACTTTGAACGCCGGTTTGGGCCATCAAATCTTGGGCAAAGTATGGACTATCATATATTGCTGGAAAGCCCAGGATGTCTATGGTGGACGAAATTGTGATACAAGAGTTCCAGGCACTGTTAGAGAAGCTCACAACTCCGTTCAATTTAACCAGCAAGTGTACTGGGTCATCCAAGTAATACCTTACGTGAGTAAGGGTCGATCCCACAGAGATTGTTGGTATGAAGCAAGCTATGGTCACCTTGTAAATCTCAGTTAGGCGGATTAAATAGTTTTGGGTTTCAAAAATTAATAATAAAGAGAAAATAAAAGGGATAGAAATACTTATGTAAATTAATAGTGGGAATTTCAGATAAGTGTATGGAGATGCTGTGCTCCTCTTGAATCTCTACTTTCCTATTACAGTCATCCAATCCTTCCTACTCCTTTCCATGGCAAGCTGTATGTAGGGCATCACCGTTGTCAATGGCTACATC
>NC_029775.3:92933055-92933669 GCF_000817695.3 Arachis duranensis | reverse complement strand
GTTCTCAATCAGGTTGGAATAGAATCCCTTGATTCTTTTGCGCTTGTCATCACGCCCAGCCTTCAGGAGTTTGAAGCTCATCACAGTCATTCGATCCCAGAATCCTACTTGGAATACCACAGACAAGGTTTAGACCTTCCGGATCCTCATGAATGCCACCATCTATCTAGCTTATATCACGAAGAATCTATTGGGGAATCTAAGAGATATGCGCCCGGCCTAGAGTAGAACGAAAGTGGTTGTCAGTCACGCGCGTTCATAGGTGAGAATGATGATGAGTGTCACGGATCATCACATTCATCAAAGTTAAGTGTAGCGTATATCTTGGAATAAGAATAGAAGAGAATTGAATAGAAAGTGATAATAATTGTATTGAAACTTGAGGTACAGCAGAGCTCCACACCCTTAATCTATAGTGTGCAGAAACTCCACTGTTGAAAATACATAAGTGAAAGGTTCAGGCATGGCCGAATGGCCAGCCCCCTAAATGTGATCAATAGCCTCCTAAGATGAAGAATAATACAAAACTGAGACCAAAGATGTCTAATACAATAGTAACTTATCCTATTTATACTAGACTAGCTACTAGGGTTTACATGAGTAAGTAATTGATG
>NC_029775.3:92932589-92932918 GCF_000817695.3 Arachis duranensis | reverse complement strand
CCAAGTTATGACGTGTTTTGGGCGTTCAACTCCGGATCACGACGTTTTTCTGGCGTTTAACTCCAGACAGCAGCATGTACTCGGCGTTCAACGCCAAGTTACGTCGTCAATTTCCGAATAAAGTATGTACTATTATATATTGCTGGAAAGCTCTAGATGTCTACTTTCCAACGCCGTTGAGAGCGCGCCAATTGGAGTTCTGTATCTCCAGAAAATCTATTTCGAATGCAGGGAGGTCAGATTCCAACAGCATTAGCAGTCCTTTTGTCAGCCTTTTTCAGAGTTTTGCTCAAGTCCCTCAATTTCAGCCAGAATTTACCTGAAATCAC
>NC_029775.3:92930905-92932540 GCF_000817695.3 Arachis duranensis | reverse complement strand
TTTACCTGAAATCACAGAAAAACACACAAACTCATAGTAAAGTCCAGAAATGTGAATTTAACATAAAAACTAATGAAAACATCCCTAAAAGTAGCTCAAACTTACTAAAAACTACCTAAAAACAATGCCAAAAAGCGTATAAATTATCCGCTCATCAGTCTACTTTCCAACGCCGTTGAGAGCGCGCCAATTGGACATCTGTAGCTCCAGAAAATCCACTTCGAGTGCAGAGAGGTCAGAATTCAACAGCATCTGCAGTCCTTTTTAGTCTCTGAATCAGATTTTTGCTCAAGTCCCTCAATTTCAGCCAGAAAATACCTGAAATCACAGAAAAACACACAAAATCATAGTAAAGTCCAGAAAAGTGAATTTTAACTAAAAACTAACTAGATCGTACTAAAAACATACTAAAAACAATGCCCAAAAGCGTATAAATTATCCGCTCATCACAACACCAAACTTAAATTGTTGCTTGTCCTCAAGCAACTGAAAATCAAATAAGATAAAAAGAAGAGAATATGCAATGAATTCCAAAAACATCTATGAAGATCAGTATTAATTAGATAAGCGGGGCTTTTAGCTTTTTGCCTCTGAACAGTTTTGGCATCTCACTCTATCCTTTGAAATTCAGAATGATTGGCTTCTTTAGGAACTCAGAATCCAGATAGTGTTATTGATTCTCCATGTTAAGTATGATGATTCTTGAACACAGCTACTTATTGAGTCTTGGCCGTGGCCCAAAGCACTCTGTCTTCCAGTATTACCACCGGATACATACATGCCACAGACACATAATTGGGTGAACTTTTCAGATTGTGACTCAGCTTTGCTAGAGTCCCCAACTAGAGGTGTCCAGGGTTCTTAAGCACACTCTTTTTGCCTTGTATCACAACTTTATCTCCTTCTCTTTTTTTTCGTTTTCTTTTCTTCTCTTCTTTTTTTTGTATTCACTGCTTTTTCTTGCTTCAAGAATCATTTTTATGATTTTTCAGATCCTCAGTAACATGTCTCCTTTTTCATCATTCTTTCAAGAGCCAACATTCATGAACCACAAATTCAAAAGACATATGCACTGTTTAAGCATACATTCAGAAAAAAAAGTATTGCCACCACATCAAAATAATTAAACCTAAGCATTTTGTTTTCCAGTATTACCACCGGATACACAAATGCCACAGACACATGACTGGGTGAACCTTTTTAGATTGTGACTCAGCTTTGCTAGAGTCCCCAGTTAGAGGTGTCCAAAGCTCTTAAGCACACTCTGTTGCTTTGGATCACGACTTTAACCACTCAGTCTCAAGCTTTTCACTTGGACCTTCATGACACAAGCACATGGTTAGGGACAGCTTGATTTAGCCGCTTAGGCCTGGATTTTATTTCCTTGGGCCCTCCTATCCATTGATGCTCAAAGCCTTGGATCCTTTTTACCCTTGCCTTTTGGTTTTAAGGGCTATTGGCTTTTTCTGCTTGCTTTTTCTCTTTTTTTTTTCGCACAAGCTTTTGCTTTTCGCTGCTTTTTCTTGCTTCAAGAATCAAATTCATGATTTTTTCAGATCATCAATAACATTTCTCTTTGTTCATCATTCTTTCAAGAGCCAACAGTTTTAACATTCATAAACAACAAGATCAAAA
>NC_029775.3:92929542-92930418 GCF_000817695.3 Arachis duranensis | reverse complement strand
GATGATGAGCTTCCTCATGCATCTCTTGAGAACCGTGAGGGATCTCTCTTGCTTGCTCCATTCTCTTCTTGGTGATGGGCTGGTGGACGAAATTGTGATCTTATTCATTGTAATTGGATTTTAGAAATTGGCACGAGTGGACACAACTCCGTTCAACTAACCAGCAAGTGTACTGGGTCGTCCAAGTAATAAACCTTACGTGAGTAAGGGTCGATCCCACAGAAATTGTTGGTATGAAGCAAGCTATGGTCACCTTGTAAATCTCAGTCACCTTGTAAATCTGCCTAACTGAGATTTACAAGGTGACCATAGCTTGCTTCATACCAACAATCTCTGTGGGATCGACCCTTACTCACGTAAGGTTTATTACTTGGACGACCCAGTACACTTGCTGGTTAGTTGAACGGAGTTGTGAATTCAAATAAAGACAATTATTGAATAAATCCATACAAGCATAAAGAATAGTGATCACAATTTCGTCCACCAAGTTTTTGATAGATGTAGGTGGTGAATGAAAAATAGAAGGGATGATCATGAATGGAAAGAGAGAGGGCGAGGTAGGTGGGGATCCTGTGAGGTCCACAGATCCTGAGGTGAAAAGAAATACCATTCCTTCACCATATAGGCATGTAAATTGCCTTGGCACACCATTATGGCGTTCAAACGCCCATTGGTGCATGTTCTGGGCGTTCAACGCCCATGTGATGCATGTTTCTGGCGTTGAACACCAGTTTCATGCTTGTTCCTGGCGTTCAGCGCCAGTTTTTCCTCTCTGTGCACCATCCTGGCGTTTAACGCCAGGATGTTGCTTGTTTTGGGCGTTCAGCGCCAGAATGGTGCTCTGTTCTGGCGTTGAACGCCGGCCAGATGCACCTT
>NC_029775.3:92928185-92928876 GCF_000817695.3 Arachis duranensis | reverse complement strand
TTGCCAGGATCTTGTTTCTTTTGAGGTAGAGTTCTCTGAATCCAAGTATCTAGTTCACTAATGAGCAAGGGAGGTTCACTTTCCCAAGTCTCATTACCAAATAATTTGTCATTCAGCTTCATGATAGCTCCTAAGTATTGAGCAACTTGCTCTCCAGTCACATCTTCATCCTCTTCAAAGGAAGAATAGTCTTCAGAGCTCATGATTGGCAGAAGGAGATTTAATGGAATCTCTATGGTCTCTATATGAGCCTCAGATTCCTCAGGATCCTTAATAGGAAACTCCTTCTTGCTTGAGGGACGTCCCAGGAGGTCTTCCTCACTAGGATTTTCGTCCTCCTCCTCCCTAGTGCATTCGGCCACTTTGATTAATTCAATGACATTGCACTCTCCTTTTGGATTCTCTTCTGTATTACTTGGGAGAATACTGGGAGGAGTTTCAATAACTTTCTTACTCAGCTGGCCCACTTGTGCCTCCAAATTTCTGATGGAGGATCTTGTTTCATTCATGAAACTGAAAGTGGCCTTTGAGAGATCAGAGACTATATCGGCTAAATTAGAAGTGTTTTGTTCAGAGTTCTCTGTCTGTTGCTGAGAAGATGATGGATATGGCTTGCTATTGCCTAGCCTATTGCGTCCACCATTGTTAAAGCCTTGTTGAGGCTTTTGTTGATCCTTCCAGGAGAAATTAT
>NC_029775.3:92927540-92928066 GCF_000817695.3 Arachis duranensis | reverse complement strand
TCAGGATCATAAGCTTCTTTAGAAGCTGCCTCTCTAGTACTGTTGGCTGCATGTTGCAATCCATTCAGATTTTGAGAGATCATGTTGACCTGTTGAGTCAACACTTTGTTCTGAGCCAGTATGGCATTCAGAGCATCTATTTCAAGAACTCCTTTCTTCTGAGGGACCCCATTATTCACGGAATTCCTCTCAGAGGTGTACATAAACTGGTTTTTTGCAACCATGTCAATGAGTTCTTGTGCCTCTTCAGGCGTTTTCTTCAGGTGAATAGATCCACCTGCAGAATGGTCCAGTGACATTTTCGAAAATTCAGAGAGACCATAATAGAATATATCTAACATGGTTCATTCTGAAAACATGTCAGATGGACATCTTTTGGTCAGCTGCTTGTATCTTTCCCAAGCTTCATAGAGGGATTCACCATCTTTTTGCTTGAAGGTTTGAACATCCACTCTCAGCTTGCTCAGCTTTTGAGGAGGAAAGAATTTATCCAAGAAGGCAGTGACCAGCTTATCCCATGAGTCCA
>NC_029775.3:92922135-92923528 GCF_000817695.3 Arachis duranensis | reverse complement strand
GAGATAGTTCTTTGGATTCGGGTTCATACTTTGATCATGGTTCCTAGTGATCCATGCATTGGCATAGAATTCTTGAACCATTAGGATTTCGACTTATTGCATGGGGTTGGTTAGGACTTCCCAACCTCTTCTTTGGATCTCATGTCGGATCTCCGGATACTCATTCTTTTTGAGCTTGAAAGGGACCTCGGGGATCACCTTCTTCTTTGCCACAACATCATAGAAGTGGTCTTGATGGCTTTTAGAGATGAATCTTTCCATCTCCCATGACTCGGAGGTGGAAGCTTTTGTCTTCCCTTTCCCTTTTCTAGAGGATACTCCGGCCTTAGGTGGCATTGATGGTAATGGAAAAACAAAAAGCTTATGCTTTTACCACACCAAACTTAAAATATTGCTCGCCCTCGAGCAAGAAAGAAAAGAAGAGAAGAAGAAGAAGAAGAAGAAGAAGATAATATGGTAGAGAGGGAGAGAGGTAGGTTCGGCTAAGTGGGAGAAGATGGGTTTGTGTTGTGTGAAAATGAAGTAGAATGGAAGGGTATTTATAGGGAGAGGGGAGGGTGTATGTTCGGCCATTTTGGGTGGGAATGGGTGGGAAATTGAATTTGAATTTTATGAAGGTAGGTGGGGTTTATGGGGAAGAGGAATTGAGATGATTGGTGATGGGTGTTCGGAAGTGTGACATGGGGAGTAGGAGAGTGTGATTAGGATTAGGAGAGTGTGATTAGGGAATATGGTAGGTGGGGATCCTGTGGGGTCCACAGATCCTGAGGTGATCCTGTGGGGTCCACAGGATCCTGAGGTGTCAAGGAATTCCATCCCTGCATCAAATAGGCATGTAAAATGCCTTTGCACACCATTCTGGCGTTTAAACGCCCATTGGTGCACGTTCTGGGCGTTCAACGCCCATGTAAAGCATGTTTCTGGCGTTGAACGCCTGTTTCATGCTTGTTACTGGCGTTCAGCGCTAGCTTTTCTCCTTTAGGCACATTCCTGGCGTTTAGCGCCAGGATGTTGCTTGTTTCTGGCGTTCAGCGCCAGAGTGGTGCTCTGTTCTGGCGTTGAATGCCGGCCAGATGCATCTTACTGGCGTTGAACGCCAGCCTGGGCGTCCTCCAGGGTGAAAAAATTTTTTTTCTTCTGTTTTTGACTCTGTTTTTAATTTTTTTGATTTTTTCATGACTCCTCATGATCATGTACCTAATAAAATACAAAATAACAATAAAATAAAAATTAGATAATTAAAATTGGGTTGCCTCCCAACAAGCGCTTCTTTAATGTTAATAGCTTGACAGTGGCTCTCATGAGCCACAAGGTGATCAGGTCAATGTTAGTGTAGTCCCAACACCAAACTTAGAGTTTGGATATGGGGTCTTAACACCAAACTTAGAGTTTG
>NC_029775.3:92921019-92921790 GCF_000817695.3 Arachis duranensis | reverse complement strand
TGAACTGAGAGAAGCTCTTCATGCTTACTCTCTTCTGTCACAGAGGGATGACCATGTGCCTTAAACACAAGGTAGTCCCCATTCAATTGAAGGACTAATTCACCTCTTTTGACGTCTATCACAGCTTCTGCTGTGGCTAGGAAAGGTCTTCCAAGGATGATGCAATCATCCTCTTCCTTCCTAGTGTTTAGGATTATGAAATCAGCAGGGATGTAAAGGCCTTCAACCTTTACTAACACGTCCTCTACTATTCCATAAGCTTGTCTCAATGACTTATCTGCCAATTGTAATAAGAACAAGGCAGGTTGTACCTCAATGATCCCTAGCTTCTCCATTACAGAGAGTGGCATAAGATTTATCCCTGACCCTAGATCACGTAGAGCTTTTTCAAAGCTCATGGTGCCTATGGTACAAGGTATTAGGAACTTGCCAGGATCTTGTTTCTTTTGAGGTAGAGTTTTCTGAATCCAGGTATCTAGTTCACTAATGAGCAAGGGAGGTTCACTTTCCCAAGTCTCATTACCAAACAACTTGGCATTCAGCTTCATGATAGCTCCTAAGTATTGAGCAATTTGCTCTCCATTCACATCTTCATCCTCTTCAGAGGAAGAATAATCTTCAGAGCTCATGAATGGCAGAAGGAGATTTAATGGAATCTCTATGGTCTCTATATGAGCCTCAGATTCCTTTGGATCCTTAATAAGGAACTCCTTCTTGCTTGAGGGACGTCCCAGGAGGTCTTCCTCACTAGGATTTTCGTCCTCCTCCTCC
>NC_029775.3:92920350-92920681 GCF_000817695.3 Arachis duranensis | reverse complement strand
ATGATTTCTCCATGATGGGTTATAGGTGTTTCCATAAGGTTCACCCATGTAATTAACCTCTGCCATGGCAGGGTTCTCAGGTTCATAAGCTTCTTCAGAAGCTGCCTCTCTAGTACTGTTGGATGCATGTTGCAATCCATTCAGATTTTGAGAGATCATGTTGACCTGTTGAATCAACATTTTGTTCTGAGCCAATATGGCATTCAGAGCATCAATTTCAAGAACTCCTTTCTTCTGAGGTATCCCATTATTCACGGAATTCCTCTCAGAAGTGTACATGAATTGGTTGTTTGCAACCATGTCAATGAGTTCTTGAGCCTCTTCAGGCGTT
>NC_029775.3:92919692-92920229 GCF_000817695.3 Arachis duranensis | reverse complement strand
ATAAGGTCCATTCTGAAAACATGTCAGATGGACATCTTTTGGTCAACTGCTTGTATCTTTCCCAAGCTTCATAGAGGGATTCACCGTCTTTTTGTTTGAAGGTTTGAACATCCACTCTCAGCTTGCTCAGCTTTTAAGGAGGAAAGAATTTATCTAAGAAGGCAGTGACCAGCTTATCCCAGGAGTCCAGGCTATCCTTAGGTTGTGAATCCAACCATATTCTAGCTCTGTCTCTTACAGCAAAAGGGAAAAGCATGAGTCTGTAGACTTCAGGATTAACTCCATTCGTCTTTACAGTCTCACAGATCTGCAAGAACTCAGTTAAAAACCGATAAGGATCTTCAGATGGAAGTCCAAAAAACTTGCAGTTTTGTTGCATCAAGGCAACTAGCTGAGGTTTCAGCTCAAAGTTATTGGCTCCAAGTTACGTCGTCAATTTCCAAATAAAGTATGGACTATTATATATTGCTGGAAAGCTCTGGATGTCTACTTTCCAACGCCGTTGAGAGCGTGCCAATTGGAGTTCTGTAGCTCCAG
>NC_029775.3:92918675-92919029 GCF_000817695.3 Arachis duranensis | reverse complement strand
GTGGCCCAAAGCACTCTGTCTTCCAGTATTACCACCGGATACATACATGCCACAGACACAATAATTGGGTGAACTTTTCAGATTGTGACTCAGCTTTGCTAGAGTCCCCAACTAGAGGTGTCCAGGGTTCTTAAGCACACTATTTTTGCCTTGGATCACAACTTTATCTCTTTCTCTTTTTTTTTCGTTTTCTTTTCTTCTCTTCTTTTTTTTGTATTCACTGCTTTTTCTTGCTTCAAGAATCATTTTTATGATTTTTCAGATCCTCAGTAACATGTCTCCTTTTTCATCATTCTTTCAAGAGCCAACATTCATGAACCACAAATTCAAGATACATATGCACTGTTTAAGCAT
>NC_029775.3:92917815-92918650 GCF_000817695.3 Arachis duranensis | reverse complement strand
TGCACTGTTTAAGCATACATTCAGAAAGCAAAAGTATTGCCACCACATCAAAATAATTAAACTGTTGTAAAATTCAAAATTCATGCAATTCTTCTCTTTTTCAATTAAGAACATTTTTCATTTAAGAGAGGTGATGGATTCATAGGACATTCATAACTTTAAGGCATAAACACTAATGATCACAAGACACAAACATAGATAAACATAAGCACTAAAATTCGAAAAACAGGAAAATAAAGAACAAGGAAATTAAAGAATGGGTCCACCTTAGTGATGGTGGCTTGTTCTTCCTCTTGAAGATCCTATGGAGTGCTTGAGCTCCTCAATGTCTCTTCCTTGTCTCTGTTGCTCCTCTCTCATGATTCTTTGATCTTCTCTAATTTCATGGAGGAGGATGGAATGTTCTTGGTGCTCCACCCTTAGTTGTCCCATGTTGGAACTCAATTCTCCTAGGGAGGCGTTCAGTTGCTCCCAATAGTTTTGTGGAGGAAAGTGCATCCCTTGAGGCATCTCAGGGATTTGATGATGAGAGGGATCTCTTGTTTGCTCCATCCTCTTCTTAGTGATGGGCTTGTCCTCATCAATGGGGATGTCTCCCTCTATGTCAACTCCAACTGAATAACAGAGGTGACAGATGAGATGAGGAAAGGCTAACCTTGCCAAAGTAGAGGACTTGTTCGCCACCTTATAAAGTTCTTGGGATATAACCTCATGAACTTCTATTTCTTCTCCAATCATGATGCTATGAATCATGATAGCCCGGTCTATAGTAACTTCGGACCAGTTGCTAGTGGGAATGATTGAGCGTTGGATAAACTCCAACCATCCCCTAGCT
>NC_029775.3:92914988-92917634 GCF_000817695.3 Arachis duranensis | reverse complement strand
GGACCTCGGGGATCACCTTCTTCAAGGCCACAACTTCATAGAAGTGGTCTTGATGCACCCTTGAGATGAATCTCTTCATCTTCCATGACTCGGAGGTGGAAGCTTTTGCCTTCCCTTTCCTCTTTCTAGAGGTTTCTCTGGCCTTGGATGCCATAAATGGTTATGGAAAAATAAAAAGCAATGCTTTTACCACACCAAACTTAAAAGGTTTGCTCGTCCTCGAGCAAAAGAAGAAAGAAGAGAGTAGAAGAAGAAGAAATGAAGGAGATGGAGGAGTGAAGATGGGTTTATATAGGGGTGGGGAGAGGGTTAGGGTTCGGCTATGGGAGGGTGGGTTTGGGAGGGAAAGTGGTTTGAATTTGAATGGTGAGGTAGGTGTGGTTTTATGAAGGATGGATGTGAGTGGTGAAGAGAATGAATGGATTTGATAGGTGGAGGGTTTTTGGGGAAGAGGTGTTGAGGTGATTGGTGAATGGGTGAAGAAGAGAGAGAGTTGTGGGGTAGGTGGGGATTCTGTGGGGTCCACAGATCCTGATGTGTTAAGGAAAAGTCATCCCTACACCAAGTGGCGAGCAAAATTGCTCTTTGTGCCAATTCTGGCGTTAAACGCCGGGCTGGTGCCCATTTCTGGCGTTTAACGCCAACTTCTTGCCCTTTCCTGGCGTTTAACGCCAGTCTGGTGCCCCTTTCTGGCGTTAAACGCCCATCTACTAGCCTTATTGGCGTTTAAACGCCAGCAGGTTCTTCCTCCAGGGTGTGCTGTTTTTCTTTCTATTTTTCATTCTGTTTTTGCTTTTTCAATTGATTTTGTGACTTCTCATGATCATCAACCTACAGAAAACATAAAATAACAAAAGAAAATAGATAAAATATAACATTGGGTTGCCTCCCAACAAGTGTTTCTTTAATGTCAGTAGCTTGACAGTGGGCTCTCATGGAGCCTCAGAGATGCTCAGAGCAATGTTGGAACATGCCAACACCAAACTTAGAGTTTGAATATGGGGGTTCAACACCAAACTTAGAATTTGGTTGTGGCCTCCCAACACCAAACTTAGAGTTTGACTGTGGGGGCTCTGTTAGACTCTGTTTTGAGAGAAGCTCTTCAAGCTTCCTCTCCATGGTGACAGATGGATATCCTTGAGCCTTAAACACAAAGGATTCTTCATTCACTTGAATGATCGATTCTCCTCTATCAACATCAATTACAGCCTTTGCTGTGGCTAGGAAAGGTCTGCCAAGGATGATGGATTCATCCATGCACTTCCCAGTCTCTAGGACTATGAAATCAGCAGGGATGTAATGGTCTTCAACTTTTACCAGAACATCCTCTACAAGTCCATAAGCTTGTTTTCTTGAATTGTCTGCCATCTCTAGTGAGATTTTTGCAGCTTACACCTCAAAGATCCCTAGCTTCTCCATTACAGAGAGGGGCATGAGGTTTACACTTGACCCTAGGTCACACAAGGCCTTCTTGAAGGTCATGGTGCCTATGGCACAAGGTATTGAGAACTTCCCAGGATCTTGTTTTTTTGAGGCAGTTTCTGCCTAGACAAGTCATCCAGTTCTTTGGTGAGCAAAGGGGGTTCATCCTCCCAAGTCTCATTACCAAATAACTTATCCTTTAGCTTCATGATTGCTCCAAGGTATTTAGCAACTTGCTCTTCAGTGACATACTCATCCTCTTCAGAGGAAGAATATTCATCAGAGCTTATGAATGGCAGAAGTAAATTCAATGGGATATCTATGGTCCCAGTGGGAGCCTCAGATTCCCATGGTTCCTCATTGGGGGACTCATTGGAGGCCAGTGGACGTCCATTGAGGTCTTCCTCAGTGGCGTTCACTGCCTCTCCCTCCTTTCCAAATTCGGCCATGTTGATGGCCTTGCACTCTCCTTCTGTATTGCTTGGAAGAGTACTAGGAGGGAGTTCAGTAATTTTGTTGCTCAGCTGTCCCACTTGTGCCTCTAAGTTTCTAATGGAGGACCTTGTTTCAGTCATGAAACTTTGAGTGGTTTTGATTAGATCAGAGACCATGGTTACTAAGTCAGAGTTACTCTGCTTAGAATTCTCTGTCTGTTGCTGAGAAGATGATGGAAAAGGCTTGCTATTGCTAAACCTGTTACTTCCACCATTATTGTTGTTGAAACTTTGTTGAGGTCTCTGTTGATCCTTCCATGAAAGATTTGGATGATTCCTCCATGAAGGATTATAGGTGTTTCCATAGGGTTCTCCCATGTATTTCACCTCTTCCATTGAAGGGTTCTCAGGATCATAAGCTTCTTCTTCAGATGAAGCTTCATTAGTACTGCCTGGTGCATTTTGCATTCCAAACAGACTTTGAGAAATCAAATTGACTTGCTGAGTCAATATTTTGTTCTGAGCCAGTATGGCATTCAGAGTATTAATCTCAAGAACTCTTTTCTTCTGATTTGTCCCATTGTTCATAGGATTTCTTTCAGAAGTGTACATGAATTGGTTATTTGCAACTATTTCAATTAGTTCTTGAGCTTCTGTAGGCGTCTTCTTCAGATGAAGAGATCCTCCAGCAGAGCTATCCAAAGACATCTTGGATAGTTCAGAGAGACCATCATAAAAAATACCTATGATGCTCCATTCAGAAAGCATGTCAGAGGGACACTTTCTGATC
>NC_029775.3:92912580-92914858 GCF_000817695.3 Arachis duranensis | reverse complement strand
CATTCTAAGCTTACTCAATTTTTGAGGTGGAAAGAACTTTGCCAAGAAGGCATTGACTAGCTTTTCCCAAGAGTTCAGGCTTTCTTTAGGTTGTGAGTCCAACCATATTCTAGCTCTGTCTCTTACAGCAAAAGGGAATAGCATAAGTCTGTAGACCTCAGAGTCAACCCCATTAGTCTTGACAGTGTCACAGATTTGCAAGAATTCAGCTAAAAACTGATGAGGATCTTCTAATGGAAGTCCATGGAACTTGCAATTCTGTTGCATTTAGAGAAACTAATTGAGGCTTAAGCTCAAAGTTGTTTGCTCCAATGGCAGGGATAGAGATGCTTCTCCCATAGAAGTCGGGAGTAGGTGCAGTAAAGTCACCCAGCACCTTCCTTGCAGTGTTGGCATCGTTGTTGTTTTCGGCTGCCATGGGTTCTTCTTCTTTGAAGATTTTTGTTAGGTCCTCTACAGAGAATTGTGCCTTAGCTTCCCTTAGCTTTCGCTTCAAGGTCCTTTCAGGTTCAGGATCAGCCTCAACAAGAATGCTTTTGTCTTTGCTCCTGCTCATATGAAGGAGAAGAGAACAAGAAAATATGGAATCCTCTATGTCACAGTATAAAGATTCCTTGAGGTGTCAGAGGAATAGAAAAATAGAAGGAAGAGGTAGAAGAGGAATGTGAGAAGAGGGGAAGAATTTTCGAAAATTAAGTAAAAGATTTTAAAAACATTTTGAAAAAAAACTAATTGATTTTCGAAAACTAAGAGTGGAAAAGAAATCAAGTGATTTTTGAAAATGATTTTGAATTTAGAAATCAAAAAGATTTGATTGAAAACTATTTTGAAAAAGATGTGGTTAAGAAGATATGATTGGTTTTAAAAAGATGTGATTGAGAAGATATGATTTGAAAAACATTTTTAAAAAGATTTGATTTTAATAACTTGGCTAACAAGAAAAGATATGATTCAAACATTAAACCTTTCTCAACAGAAAAGGTAACATACTTGAAATGTTGAATCAAATCATTAATTGATAGCAAGTATTTTTGAAATTGGAAAGAAATTGATTTTGAAAAAGATTTGATTGAAAAGATTTTGAAAACTAAAAAAAATTTGATTTGAAAACAAAATCTTCCCTCTTGTGCCATCCTGGCGTTAAACGCCCAGAATGGTGCACATTCTGGCGTTTAACGCCCAAACTACTACCCTTTTGGGCGTTAAACGCCCAGCCTGGCACCCTGGCTGGCGTTTAAACGCCAGTTTGCCTTCTTCACTGGGCGTTTTGAACGCCCAGCTTTTTTCTGTGTAATTCCTCTGCTGTTTGTCTGAATCTTCAATTCTCTGTATTATTGACTTGAAAAGATACAAATTAAAAAAAAATTGGATTTTTAATAATGAGAAATAATCAAAATAAAACTAAAATCAAATAACAATGCATGCAAGACACCAAACTTAGCAGTTTGTATACTACTGACACTAACAAAATGAGAATGCATATGAGACACATAAACACTCAAGTCAAGAGAATTTAAAAATCAGAGCAATGAAATTATCAAGAACAACATGAAGATTAATGAAGACACATGCATGAGTGCAAGAAGAACAAAAACATGCAATTGACACCAAACTTAACATGAGACTCTAGACTCAACAAGAAACATAAAATATTTTTGGTTTTTATGATTTTGTAATTTTTTTGTGGTTTTTCGAAAATTAAGTGGAAAAGAAAACAAAGATATCAAAATTCTTAATGAGAATTCCAGGAATAATGCAATGTTAGTCTAAGACTCCGGTCCAGGAATTAGACATGGCTTCATAGCTAGCCAAGCTTTCAAAGAAAGCTCCAGTCCAAAACACTAGACATGGCCAATGGCCAGCCAAGCCTTAGTAGATCATTGCTCCAACAGCAAGATTGATAGAAATCAACAAGCTCTTGTGATGATAAGTAGAAACCTCGGTCCAATAAAATTAGACATGGCTTCACAGCCAGCCAGACTTCAACAGATCATCATGAAACACTAGAATTCATTCTTAAGAACTCTAAAAAAAAACCTAATCTAAGCAACAAGATGAACCGTCAGTTGTCCAAACTCGAACAATCCCCGGCAACGGTGCCAAAAACTTGGTGCACGAAATTGTGATCAATACTTTTCACAACTCAACTAATCCCTGGTAATGAATCCAAAAACTTGGTGCTCAATACCATGGCATAAACACAACTTCGCACAACTAACCAGCAAGTGTACTGGGTCGTCCAAGTAATAAACCTTACGGGAGTAAGGGTCGATCCCAC
>NC_029775.3:92911523-92912162 GCF_000817695.3 Arachis duranensis | reverse complement strand
GGTTGTCAGGCACACGTTCATAGGTGAGAATGATGATGAGTGTCACGGATCATCACATTCATCAGGTTGAAGAACAAGTGATATCTTGGAATAAGAACAAGCTAAATTGAATAGAAGAACAATAGTAATTGCATTAATACTCGAGGTACAGCAGAGCTCCACACCTTAATCTATGGTGTGTAGAAACTCCACCGTTGAAAATACATAAGAACGAGGTCTAGGCATGGTCGAATGGCCAGCCTCCCAATGATCTAAGATAGCATAAGAACAAAGATAGCTACCCAGATGAGAATACAATAGTAAAAGGTCCTACTTATAGAGAACTAGTAGCCTAGGGTTTACAAAGATGATTAAATGACATAAAAATCCACTTCCGGGCCCATTTGGTGTGTGCTTGGGCTGAGCATTGAAGCATTTTCGTGTAGAGACTCTTCTTGGAGTTAAACGCCAGCTTTTATGCCAGTTTGGGCGTTTAACTCCCATCCTTGTGCCAGTTCCGGCGTTTAACGCTGGGAATTTTGATGGTGACTTTGGACGCCGGTTTGGGCCATCAAATCTTGGGCAAAGTATGGACTATCATATATTTCTGGAAAGCCCAGGATGTCTACTTTCCAACGCCGTTGAGAGCGCGCCAATTGA
>NC_029775.3:92910944-92911402 GCF_000817695.3 Arachis duranensis | reverse complement strand
GTCCTTTTCAGTCTCTGAATCAGATTTTTGCTCAGGTCCCTCAATTTCAGCCAGAAAATACCTGAAATCACAGAAAAACACACAAACTCATAGTAAAGTCCAGAAAAGTGAATTTTAACTAAAAACTAATAAAAATATACTAAAAACTAACTAGATCATACTAAAAACATACTAAAAACAATGTCAAAAAGCGTATAAATTATCCGCTCATCAGCCTTGGATCACAACTTTATTTCTTTCTTTTTCTCTTTTTTTTTTTTCGTTTTCTTTTCTCCCTCTTTTTTTCGTTTTTCTCCTTCTTTCTTCCTTTTTTTTTTGTATTCACTGCTTTTTCTTGCTTTAAGAATCATTTTTATGATTTTTCAGATCCTCAGTAACATGTCTCCTTTTTCATCATTCTTTCAAGAGCCAACATTCATGAACCACAAATTCAAGATACATATGCACTGTTTAAGCAT
>NC_029775.3:92910019-92910891 GCF_000817695.3 Arachis duranensis | reverse complement strand
TATTGCCACCACATCAAAATAATTAAACTGTTATAAAATTCAAAATTTATGCAATTCTTTTCTTTTTCAATTAAGAACATTTTTCATTTAAGAAAGGTGATGGATTCATAGGACATTCATAACTTTAAGGCATAAACACTAAGACACTAATGATCACAAGACACAAACATGGATAAACATAAGCATAAAATTCGAAAAACAGGAAAATAAAGAACAAGGAAATTAAAGAACGGGTCCACCTCAGTGATGGCGGCTTGTTCTTCCTCTTGAAGTTCCTATGGAGTGCTTGAGCTCCTCAATATCTCGTCCTTGCCTTTGTTGCTCCTCTCTCATGGTTCTTTGATCTTCTCTAATTTCATGGAGGAGAATGGAATGTTCTTGGTGCTCCACCCTTAGTTGTCCCATGTTGGAACTCAATTCTCCTAGGGAGGTGTTTAGTTGCACCCAATAGTTTTGTGGAGGAAAGTGCATCCCTTGAGGTATCTCAAGGATTTGATGATTAGAGGGGTCTCTTGTTTGCTCCATCCTCTTCTTAGTGATGGGCCTGTCCTCATCAATGGGGATGTCTCCCTCTATGTCAACTCCAACTGAATAACAGAGGTGAAAATGAGATGAGGGAAGGCTAACCTTGCCAAGGTAGAGGACTTGTCCGCCACCTTATAAAGTTCTTGGGATATCACCTCATGAACTTCTATTTCTTCTCCAATCATGATGCTATGAATCATGATAGCCCGGTCTATAGTAACTTCGGACCGATTGCTAGTAGGAATGATTGAGCATTGGATAAACTCCAACCATCCTCTAACCACGGGCTTGAGGTCATGCCTTCTCAATTGAACCGGCTTCCCTCTTGAATTTCTCTTCCATTGAGT
>NC_029775.3:92908394-92909849 GCF_000817695.3 Arachis duranensis | reverse complement strand
GGCCACAACTTCATAGAAGTGGTCTTGATGCACCCTTGAGATGAATCTCTCCATCTCCCTTGACTCGGAGGTGGAAGCTTTTGCCTTCCCTTTCCTCTTTCTAGAGGTTTCTCTGGCCTTGGATGCCATAAATGGTTATGGAAAAACAAAAAGCAATGCTTTTACCACACCAAACTTAAAAGGTTTGCTCGTCCTCGAGCAAAAGAAGAAAGAAGAGAGTAGAATAAGAAGAAATGAAGGAGAAGGAAATGGCTTTGTGGTTCGGCCAAAGAGGAAGAAGGAGTGTTTAGGTTGTGTGAAAATGAAGGAGTGAAGATGGGTTTATATAGGGGTGGGGAGAGGGGTAGGGTTCGGTTATGGGAGGGTAGGTTTGGGAGGGAAAGTGTTTTGAATTTGAATGGTGGGGTAGGTGGGGTTTTATGAAGGATGGATGTGAGTGGTGAAGAGAAAGATGGGATTTGATAGGTGAAGGGTTTTTGGGGAAGAGGTGTTGAGGTGATTGGTGAATAGGTGAAGAAGAGAGAGTGGTGGGGTAAGTGGGGATCCTGTGGGGTCCACAGATCCTGAGGTGTCAAGAAAAAGTCATCCCTGCACCAAGTGGCGAGCAAAATTGCTCTTTGTGCCAATTCTGGCGTTAAACACCGGGCTGGTGCCCATTTCTGGCGTTTAACGCCAAGTTCTTGCCCTTTACTGGCATTTAACGCCAATCTGGTGCCCCTTTCTGGCGTTAAACACCTAGAATGGTGCCAGACTGGGCGTTAAACGCCCATCTGCTAGCCTTACTGGCGTTTAAACGCCAGCTAGCTCTCCTCCAGGGTGTGCTGTTTTTCTTTCTGTTTTTCATTCTGTTTTTTCTTTTTCAATTGATTTTGTGACTTCTCATGATCATCAACCTACAAAAGAACATAAAATAACAAAGGAAAATAGATAAAATATAACATTGGGTTGCCTCCCAACAAGCGCTTCTTTAATGTGATTAGCTTGACAGTGGGCTCTCATGGAGCCTCAGAGATGCTCAGAGCAATGTTGGAACCTCCTAACACCAAACTTAGAGTTTGAATGTGGGGTTTCAACACCAAACTTAGAAGTTGGTTGTGGCCTCCCAACACCAAACTTAGAGTTCGACTGTGGGGGCTCTGTTTGACTCTGTTTTGAGAGAAGCTCTTCATGCTTCCTCTCCATGGTGACAGAGGGATATCCTTGAGCCTTGAACACAAAGGATCCTTCATTCACTTGAATGATCAATTCTCTTCTGTCCGCATCAATCACAACCTTTGCTGTGGCTAGGAAGGGTCTGCCAAGGATGATGGATTCATCCATGCACTTCCCAGTCTCTAGGACTATGAAATCAGCAGGGATGTAATGGTCTTCAACTTTCACCAGAACATCCTCTACAAGTCCATAAGCTTGTTTTCTTGAATTGTCTGCCATCTCTAGTGAGATTCTTGCAGCTTG
>NC_029775.3:92907121-92907499 GCF_000817695.3 Arachis duranensis | reverse complement strand
AGGTCTAGGCATGGCCGAATGGCCAGCCTCCCAAAGTGATCAAAAGATCTAAAGAAAAAGGTTCCAAAGATCAAAAGATGATTTTTAATACAATAGTAAAAGGTCCTACTTATAGAAAACTAGTAGCCTAAGGTGTACAGAAATGAGTAAATGACATAAAAATCCACTTCCGGGCCCACTTGGTGTGTGCTTGGGCTGAGCAATGAAGCAAATTTCGTGCAGAGACTCTTCTTGGAGTTAAACGCCAGCTTTAGTGCCAGCTTGGGCGTTTAACTCCCATTTGGGTGCCAGTTCCAGCGTTTAACGCTGGGATTTCTGAAGGTGACTTTGAACGCCGGTTTGGGCCATCAAATCTTGGGCAAAGTATGAACTATCATA
>NC_029775.3:92903571-92904814 GCF_000817695.3 Arachis duranensis | reverse complement strand
CTAAAGAGAGTTGTGCTTTGGCTTCTCTTAGCTTTCTCTTCAAGGTCCTTTCAGGTTCAGGGTCAGCCTCAACAAGAATGTTTTTGTCTTTGCTCCTGCTCATAAGAAAGATAAGGGAACAAGAAAATGTGGAATCCTCTATGTCACAGTATAGAGATTCCTTTAGGTGTCAGAGGAAAAGAAGAGTAGAAGACAGAAGTGGAAAATTCGAACTTAACAAAGGCGATGGAGTTCGAATTTTGCATTAAGGGATAGTGTTAGTCCATAAACAGAAGGATGTGAGAAGGAGGGAAGTAATTTTCGAAAATTAAGTGAAAAATTTTGAGAACATTTTTGAAAAACATTACTTAATTTTCGAAAATGAAAATGGAAAAGAAATCAAGTGATTTTTGAAAAAGATTTTGAAATTAGAAATCAAAAAGATTTGATTGAAAATTATTTTGAAAAAGATGTGGTTAAGAAGATATGATTGATTAAAAGAAATGTGATTGAGAAGATGTGATTTGAAAAACATTTTAAAAAGATTTGATTTGAAAATTAAAAACTTGACTAACAAGAAAAGATATGATTCAAACATTAAACCTTTCTCAACAGAAAAGGTAGCATACTTGAAATGTTGAATCAAATCATTAATTGATAGTAATTATCTTTAAAAATGGAAAGAAATTGGTTTTGAAAAAGATTTGATTGGAAAATTGATTTGAAAAAGATTTGATTTTGAAAAGATTTTGAAAACTTGAAAAAAAAATTGTGAAAAACAAAATCTTCCCCCTTTAGCCATCTTGGCGTTAAAAGCCCAGAATGATGCACATTCTGGCGTTTAACGCCCAAAATACTACCCTTTTGGGCGTTAAACGCCCAACCAGGTACCCTGGCTGGCGTTAAACGCCCAACCAGGTACCCTGGCTGGCGTTAAACGCCCAACCAGGTACCCTGGCTGGCGTTAAACGCCCAACCAGGTACCCTGGCTGGCGTTAAACGCCCAACCAGGTACCCTGGCTGGCGTTTAAACGCCAGTCTGTCCTTCTTCACTGGGCGTTTTGAACGCCCAGCTTTTTCTGTGCAATTCCTCTGCTGTATGTTCTGAATCTTCAATTCTCTGTATTATTGACTTGAAAAGACACAAATTAAAAATATTTTTGGATTTTTAATAATAAGGACAAACCAAAATGCAACAAGAATCAAATAACAATGCATGCAAGACACCAAACTTAGCAGTTTGTATACTACTGACACTAACAAA
>NC_029775.3:92899699-92900284 GCF_000817695.3 Arachis duranensis | reverse complement strand
GCCATGTTGATGGCCTTACACTCTCTTTTTGGATTTTCTTCTGTATTGCTTGGAAGAGTACTAGGAGGGAGTTCAGTAATTTTCTTGCTTAGCTGACCCACTTGTGCCTCCAAGTTTCTAATGGAGGACCTTGTTTTAGTCATGAAACTTTGAGTGGTTTTGATTAGATCAGAGACCATGGTTGCTAAGTCAGAGTGGCTCTGCTTAGAATTCTCTGTCTGTTGCTGAGAAGATTATGGAAAAGGCTTGCTATTGCTAAACCTGTTTCTTCCACCATTATTATTGTTGAAACCTTGTTGAGGTCTCTGTTGATCCTTCCATGAGAGATTTGGATGATTTCTCCATGAAGGATTATAGGTGTTTCCATAGGATTCTCCCATGTAATTCACCTCTTCCATTGAATGGTTCTCAAGATCATAAGCTTCTTCTTCAGATGAAGCTTCCTTAGTACTGCTTGGTGCATTTTGCATTTCAGACAGACTTTGAGAAATTAAATTGACTTGCTGAGTCAATATTTTGTTCTGAGCCAGTATGGCATTCAGAGTATCAATCTCAAGAACTCCTTTCTTCTGACTAGTCCCATTG
>NC_029775.3:92897522-92899627 GCF_000817695.3 Arachis duranensis | reverse complement strand
AACTTTGCCAAGAAGGCATTGACTAGCTTTTCCCAAGAGTTCAGGCTTTCTTTAGGTTGTGAGTCCAACCATATCCTAGCTCTGTCTCTTATAGCAAAAGGGAATAGCATAAGTCTGTAGATCTCAGGGTCAACTCCATTAGTCTTGACAGTGTCATAGAATTGCAAGAATTCAGCTAAAAACTGATGAGGATCTTCCAATGGAAGTCCATGGAACTTGCAATTCTGTTGCATTAGAGAAACTAATTGAGGCATAAGCTCAAAGTTGTTTGCTCCAATGGCAGGAATAGAGATGCTTCTCCCATAGAAGTCGGGAGTGGGTGCAGTAAAGTCACCCAGCACCTTCCTTGCATTGTTGGCATTGTTGTTGTTTTCGGCTGCCATGGTTTCTTCTTCTTTGAAGATTTCTGTTAGGTCCTCTACAGAGAATTGTGCCTTAGCTTCCCTTAGCTTTCGCTTCAAGGTCCTTTCAGGTTTAGGATCAGCCTCAACAAGAATGCTTTTGTCTTTGCTCCTGCTCATATGAAAGAGAAGAAAACAAGGAAATATGGAATCCTCTATGTCACAGTATAGAGATTCCTTGAGGTGTCAGAGGAAAAGAAAAATAGAAGGTAGAAGTAGAAGAATTCGAACTTATCAAGAGAGATGGAGTTCGAATTGTTCATTGAAGAATAGTGTTAGTCCATAAATAGAAGGATATGAGAAGAGGGAAAGAAGTTTTCGAAAATTAAGTAAAAGATTTTAAAAACATTATGAAAAACTTTAATTGATTTTCGAAAACCAAGATTGAGAAAGAAGTAAAGTGATTTTTGAAAAAGATTTTGAAATTAGAAATAAAAAAAGATATGATTGAAAACTATTTTGAAAAAGATGTGATTAAAAAGATATGATTGGTTTTAAAAAAGATGTGATTGAGAAGATATGATTTGAAAAACATTTTAAAAAGATTTGATTTTAAAAATTAATAACTTGGCTAACAAGAAAAGATATGATTCAACCATTAAACCTTTCTCAACAGAAAAGGCAACATACTTGAAATGTTGAATCAAATCATTAATTGATAGCAAGTATCCTTGAAAATGGAAAGAAATTGATTTTGAAAAAGATTTGATTGAAAAGATTTGATTTGAAAAAGATTTGATTTTGAAAAGATTTTGAAAACTAAAAAAAAATTGATTTGAAAACAAAATCTTCCCTCTTGTGCCATCCTGGCGTTAAACGCCCAGAATGGTGCACATTCTGGCGTTTAACGCCCAAACTACTACCCTTTTGGGCGTTAAACACCCAGCCAGGCACCCTGGCTGGCGTTTAAACGCCAGTTTTCCTTCCTTACTGGGCGTTTTGATCGCCCAGCTTTTTCTGTGTAATTCCTCTGCTGTATGTTCTGAATCTTCAATTCTCTATATTATTGACTTGAAAAGACACAAATTAAAAATATTTTTGGATTTTTAATAATGAGAAATAATCAAAATGCAACTAAAATCAAATAACAATGCATGCAAGACACCAAACTTAGCAGTTTGTATACTACTGACACTAACAAAATGAGAATGCATTTGAGACACATAAACACTCAAGTCAATAGAATTCAAAGATCAGAGCAATGAAATCATCAAGAACAACTTGAAGATCACTCAAGACACATGTATGAATGCAAGAAGAACAGAAACATGCAATTGACACCAAACTTAACATGAGACACTAGACTCAACAAGAAACATAAAATATTTTTGGTTTTTATGATTTTGTAATATTTTTTTTGTGGTTTTTCGAAAATTAAGTGGAAAAGAAAATAAAGATATCAAAATTCTTAATGAGAATTCCAGGAATCATGCAATGTTTAGTCTAAGACTCCGGTCCAGGAATTAGACATGGCTTCACAGCCAGCCAAGCTTTCAAAGAAAGCTTCGGTCCAAAACACTAGACATGGCCAATGGCCAGCCAAGCCTTAGCAGATCACTGCTCCAACAGCAAGATTGATAGAAATCAACAAGCTCTTGTGATGATAAGTTGAAACCTCGGTCCAATAAAATTAGACATGGCTTCACAGCCAGCCAGACTTCAACAGATCATCATGAAACTCTAGAATTCATTCTTAAGAATTCT
>NC_029775.3:92866254-92896397 GCF_000817695.3 Arachis duranensis | reverse complement strand
GTCTCTGAATCAGATTTTTGCTCAGGTCCCTCAATTTCAGCCAGAAAATACCTGAAATCACAGAAAAACACACAAACTCATAGTAAAGTCCAAAAAAGTGAATTTTAACTAAAAACTAATAAAAATATACTAAAAACTAACTAGATCATACTAAAAACATACTAAAAACAATGCCAAAAAGCGTATAAATTATCCACTCATCAAGAACCTCATTATTATTTGGCATTAGCCTACCCATACTTTATTTGTTTGTATATCTTTGTTTGTGGGTTACTCTTCTTCCTTTTTCTCTTCTTTCAGGATGGCCATTAAGAAGGGAAATGAAAAACTTCTAAATGGGGCGACAAGCAAGTCCCACCGCACAATCTTTGGAGAAAGTGCATCACTTGTAGCAACCCGTCCACTTGCACATCTTTGTATGCACCGAGGACGGTGCAATCTTTAAGTGTGGGGAGGTCGATACCGACTTCCATGGGTTAGTTACTTTTTTTTCAACATCAATGTTTAGTTTTCTTTGTTACTGAGTTGTTGCATTGTATGATAGATTGCATGTGTAATTAGTTGCTTGCATTTATGTCTTACTTGGTTGAAGTGATGAACTCTTTTTCAAGAAACTAATTTATAGCATTTCACTAATTTGAATTAAAATTTTTATTAAACTTGCCTGAAGATATTTAATTTGGAACATGGTTTTAGAGCTAGAACACACAACCTTGTGAGATTTTGAGCCTAATTGATTGGTTGCATCTTATCAACCAATATATTTTGTTTCGGTGTGTGTTATTCTCTTTAAAATTGTGATCTTTGTCTTGCTTAATTGTATATTTCCATTGTTTGATGTATGCATACACTTATATGATTGAGGCCCTTGTTTCACTATAGCTCACATACCCATATGGCCTTACCCTTTCATTATTCTTTGAAAACTAGTGTTGAGCCTATTTTATCCCATTTGTTCTTTATTTTAGCACATCACTAACACTAAGTGAAAAATAATAATGTCTTTAATTTGAATCCTTTGTCATCTTAGACTAGCGAGAGTGCTCATGATTTAAGTGTGGGGAAATTGGGTATGGTAACATTTGGTTCGGGAATTGGATATGTTATACTTTTTGTAAAAATGTGAAAAAAATGTTGAATACATGTTTATGCATTCAATACCTTAATCATATGCATTGAGAAAAACAAAAGAAAAGAAAAATAAAAAGAAAAAAGAAAAAAAGAGAAAAAGAAAAGAAAAAGAGCAAATAATAAAAGGGGACGAAATGCCCCAATGTAAATGGTGATAGTAATTCATATGTACTGTACTCAAAATCGGATGCATGAATATATCGTAAACATAGTTAATGGGTAGTTAGATTTTGTATTGTGATTACATGGATTGTCCTAAGTTAGGTGGGAAGTTTAGGTTTGTAAAGGATTCGAATTTCAGTCCACTTGACCAAATACAATCCTACCTTGACCCTAACCCTATTACAATCCTTAAAAGACCTCTTGATATGTGTATTTTTGCATTAAATTTTTGTTGATTAGTAGAAGAAGAGCAAGTCTTAGAAAGCGAGATTAGTAGAGAATTGAGAGAATCGAACCTCAAACACTTGAGTAATTAGAGTATGTACACTTTCGGTGAGGGTTCGATGCTCGATTCTTTGTTCCCGGTTTTCATGAGCTTTCTTCTTGCAAGTCTATTTGTACTTCGTTTTATGATTTGAATTAGTGGAATCCAATTCATATTCGTTCTTAAAAGATTTATTTACTTTCAACCAATTCAAGTAGGTAAAACTATTTTGCATTTAGTTGCAATCATATAGATAGGTTGCATTTGATAAGTCTTACCATTTCTCTTCACTCTTTTGGTTCTCTTGAGCTTAGCATGAGGACATGATAACGTTTAAGTGTGGGGAGATCGATGAACCACTATTTTATGGTTTATTTTGTATTGAATTGAGTGAATTTTATCAATTATTTATACAATTATTCATATAATTCGTATGTTTTACATTTTCCTTCCTGAGGTGCTACTATGATTGAAAACATGATTCTTTAGCCTTAAATTTGCTAATTTTAATCCTCTCTTATTACCATTCGATGTCGTGATATGTGTGTTAAGTGATTTTAGGTTTTCCAGCACAGGAATGGCTTAGAAGATGGAAAAGAAGCATGCAAAAGTGGAAAGAACACAAAAAATTGAGGTTTTGAGAATTTGGTATCGACGTGCACGCGTGGACGATGCCTATGCGTGACCAGTGCAAGAGGCAAGCGACGTGTACGCGTGACAGAGCGTCACGTGCTGTAATTTACAAAAAACGCTGGTGGATGATTTCTTGCTGCTTTTGACCTAGTTTCAGGCCCGAAAATACTGATTAGAGGCTGTAGAGTGGAACTGGATGGAAGGAATCATTTATTCACAATTTCACTCACACAATTTTAGGTTTAGATGTAGTTTTCTAGAGAGAGAGACTCTCTCATCTCTCTAGGTTTTAGGGTTTTTAGTCTTATTCTTTTTCAAATTTAGATTTCTAGCTTGCTTTAATTTAGTTATCTTTTACTTTTATTTGTTCTAGTACTTTGATTTATCTACTTCTCTTATTGATTTTCTTATGTTGCCAATTTGGTTTATGAATTCTTCTTGTTTCCTTTAATCCATATTAATGCAATTTATGTTTTCTTGTTTATGATTGCTTTCTTTAATTTGTTGTTATTGTTTCCTCTTACAATTGTTAGTCTTAGATTTTTCTATGTCTTGTTACTTTTCTATACTTTTATTTTATGCCTTCCAAGTGTTTGATAAAATGCTTGGGTGGATTTTAAGTTAGATTTTTGTATTCTTAGCTTGGATTGAGTGATTTGGAGACTCTTGAATTGTCAAAATCTCTTGTTGGTTGGTGATTGAGGGTTGCTAGTTGGCTTGAGCTTCACTAACTCTAGTCTTTGATTAGGACTTGTGAACTCAAGTTAATTTGCTTACTTGACTTTCTTTCAATTGTTAGAGGTTAACTAAGGGAGAGCAATTTGCAATTACCATCACAATTGACAATGATAATGAGGATAGGAATTCCGATTCTCAACCCTTGTTAGGATTTTTCTTAGTTGTTAGTTTATTTTCTTGCCATTTTACTTTCTTGTTCCTTATTTCAAAACCCAAAAATATACTTTTCCATAACTAATAATAACTACACTTTCCTGCAATTCCTTGAGAGACGACCCGAGGTTTAATACTTCGGTTAATTTTATTGGGTTTCCTTAAGTGACAAACAATTTAAATATTGATTGAGGTTTAATTATCGGTTTAGAACTATACTTGCAATGCGATATTTTTGTGAAAAATCTTTACCGACATTTTTCCTCTGTCAACTATTATTTAGGGCACGGTTACCCTCGAAAAATCCGACGTTAACGTTTTTGTGTGTGCCTAAAACGCAACGTTTCACTAAACAAGATTATAGTTGGATTTACCCAGTAGTGGGGCCCGTCAAAATTTCTTTTTTTTTCCACCATATATTACCGTTGGAACAACAATTCCGATAATAATATTTGACAGTTACGAGTTTATAGCCAAATTCGATGGCAAACACGCCACTAACGTCCGATGCTAAATACGACGATAAAATCGACGGTACTCAACGTTTTTCTTATAGTGTATGAAAAATGGTTAACCACATCCTTCATGGAGGCAAATAATATAAATAAAAGAGTTATTAGCTCTTCCAGGGTTCTCACACACATTCATATTATGATTATTATTTCATCTGTAAAATTAGGGATGACAACGTCTCCTGCCCCCGCCACCAACAATCTATCCCCATCCCCGCGATGGGTAATGGGACTCCTGTATCGATCTGTCAGGGACCGGAGTCTCTACGGATATCCGCAAATTTAAAAAGAAAAAAAAAGAAAAAATTTTCACAGGAAACAAATTTAAAATTTAACTCAATAATAATACAAATTCTACTCTGAATCCTATTATATTTCCATCACTCAGAGTTTCTGAAACTTCTTCCATAGGAAATGAATTCAAACTACTCATCCTCATTTATTTTTAATTTTCAAATACAAATTTTTCACATACTTTGAACCTTAGCCTCTCCAACATTGTATCCAATGGCCATCGCAGCATTCAAATCCACCACAGATCTTATCATTTTAATAACAAATATCAAAACAAAGGCAAATTTTGGGACATTTTTTCGAACAGAAGCAAATTAAATTAACAAGCAAATTTAAATCATAGAAATCACAACAAAATTTGGGGACATATTTTCATCACAAGAAATTAAGAATTTTCAGTATTACAACATTAACAACTAATATAAAATTTACAAAAATCACAGCAAATTACATTAATCATAGAAATCACAACAATAGTATAATAATTAAAATCATAGAAATCATATAGAAGGAGTTACCAGAAGGAAGATGTCGATGACGGGGATGAAGAATGATGAAGACACACGACACTCTTTGGAACGATGAAGATAGCGACGCTCTCCGACACAACGAAGATGGCGATGCTCTCTGACGCGATGACATTCTTCTCAACTAAGTGAGGCATGCGATGTGACGTTCTCTTTGGGAAGGTTTCCTCCGACATGCGATGACTGCTGCGGTGACCTTGAGAGTGAAAGGAGGAAGCAGTAGAAAAGGGAAGTATGACGGTAAGGAGGGAGGAAGGTGGCGGACGGCCGTGAGAAGAGAGGTGGACTGGAGAGAAGAGACGGAGTTTTTGCTGATTGTTGAACTGGGAAGAAGAGAGGGAATGACGAGTAGGGTTACAGAGGGTGAATGAATCGTATATATATAAAAATAAATATAGGGTAAGGTGCGGGTTGAGCCTCAATCCTACACGATCAACCCGCACTCTATATATGTATATCTTATATACTTATATGAAAATATATTTTAAGTGGATATTGAACCAAAGGCCTTTCACTAAATGCAAAAGTTCCTTAGTTAGTAAGAGAAGATCATTAATTAATAATTTAATACGTTTTTTTTTTACATAAAAATTGGTTCTATTTAAAATTATCATCAAATTATATAATAATGTTGCATCTTTTTAGTAACCAGCAAGTAAAGTTGAGTATCTGCAGATTAAGAACGAATATGATAAAGTTAAGTTTATATAAAAATTTCAACTTACGAGTAAAATTAGAATTGGATCCAAACTTTATTCTATTCTACTCATTGCTAAGCTTACCACAGATATCCACTCCATCGAAAGAAATTATCATCCCTATCTAAAATTCTATAACTTGAGCATTAAAGTCTTTTTACGGCTACTTCACTTCCATGAAGACGCCAACTTAAAGAGATCCGTTGCAGTCTCATATTCCATCCTACAAATTTATGTTCCATAACTACAAGAGGTTCAAATTATATATATATTACGACCAGAATATATAATATTATTATATTAAATTATAATGGTGAGTAGATTAATGTATATGAGTTAATAAGATGTATTTAATTAATTATAAATATACGTCAATGAAGTTTTTTTTATGTTTCAAGTATGTAAATTAGCACTTTTATTTCAAAAAGTATCCTTTCTTTTAATCCTTTCTTTGTGCTTTTAAAATAAATATAGAAGTAAAAAAGTAAGTAAAATTTTAGTTATTTTTAATTAGAAGCATGTAGGAAAAATCTATTTTTAACCAAAAACAAATTGAAAATAGTAAAAGATAATATAAATATTAAATTTCCATTATTGTTTACAATTATGAATTAATAATTTTTAAATGTATCTTTATAATTTATTAAATAACAAATCTAACTATTTGTATTATCTTTTACGAATACATAACCAACTAACTAATTAACTTTATCTTTATCTATTTTATTAATAATACAAAGATATGATTGGCGTAATCTGCTTGGTTGTTAATTTTTTTTTTAGTTTGTAAATAGTTTTTTTTTAAATTAATTTTAATTCCCATGTTTCTATTGCAAATTAAGAAACTGTTTAAAATTATGAATTTTAAATATAAAAAATTTCAACTTTCTAAGTAAGCAAATGTATTTAAAAATTGTATTTTTTTAAATACTTGATACAATATAATTTATATAAGAGATTATTAATATTTAATTGTAATTAATTCTTATTTTTATTGACAATTAATACGATTGATAAAATTTAAGAAGAAACGAAAAAATTTAATTGTAATTTTTCTATTTTCTGATTTGAGTAAACGAGTTTTAAATTCCACAAGATTTAGTTTCACTTTTACTCACGTTATTGTTTCAAAAGAGGTATAAAATCTACGGAAAAACTCTACATTCATGTAAAAATTACATGGATGTTATTTAAGTCCCTTTTACTCTATTTTTACTGGATATTATCCAAGTCCCTTTCACTTCACGCCCCACACACTCGTTTGTGTACACGCGCCTCATATAACGTATATAACCTAATCCTTATTTTTGCGTGATCAACTTTTTTCAACGTAAACCTTTCCATACAACGTCAACCTTTTTCGCGTGTTTCTTCTCTGCATTATCGATTTGGATTGACTTTAACGTAATTACCTTCATCGTTCATATTCTTCTTCGTTTTCTTCTTCGATCTGCACTTCTGAATTGAAACAATGAATGAATCAACTTCAAATCAGTTGAATGAGTGCGATTTGGATGATTCTTCTGAAACGTATCAATTTGATGAGGTTTGGACTATTGAATTTGAATCTAATTCAATGGAATGAAATTGCTAATTTTATTTGAAGTGAATTGAATGGATTGATGTGATCTATATCTGAATTGACTTGAATTGAATTGATAATATGCAACTGTGAGTGTGAGTAACTATGACTAACTGTGAGTAATTGTGAGTAACTTTTCGGTTTGGTAAGTACTAAAGAGTTTATTCACCATGTGCATGTGTTCGGTTTGGTAAGCAGAAAGGAGTCTAAAAAAAATTAGATGAATATATTCTGTTTTGTTCCCTAAGCACTATATAATTGTTTCAACGTAATTAAGATTTCGGTTCACCATAATTAAGATTTCGGTTCATCGTGCAGACTAGCTGTGTTGTGGATGAAAAATTTATCCCAAAGGTCGGAATGATTTTCAAGACACTAGATGAAGCTGAAAAGTTCTACAAACATTATTCCAAACATGTCAATTTTTCTATGAAAATAAGGAACACGACTCGGGACGGAGAAAATATTAAGAATCAACTAATTGTATGCACTAAGAGGGGAGGTGAAAATCCAAGATATCTCCAACTTTGAAGACAAACCCTTCAGCTGGGTTAAATTGTCCGGCCAGAATTTACGTACACATAATGAAGGATGTTGGTCTTTGGACAATTTCCAAAGTTGTTTTGAATCACTCACATCCTTGTTGCCTAAAGGATTGATAAAATCCTTGTGGCTCCATCCATCTTTGATTGTTTTGACCTTGATGCATGTTCCTGTTATAGCTTCTATTCCTTTCAACAATATTAGAACCAAACTCAAAGCGATGGGGTGAGAACTCATAGTAACTAATAAAAATTAAAAACAAAAACAAAAATAAATAAAAAAGAAAAAGAAAATATTTACAATAACCAATAATAGGGCACACGTTTGTAATTATCCGACAACGGCGCCATTTTGGTGAACGGGTTTCTGCCGGTAAAGAATTTCATAAAAATAATTGCATTGTAAGTATAGCTTCTAAACCAACAGAGAATCCTTTCGTACAAAAGTTTTGGTTGTCACAAGTAACAAAACCCAATAAAATTTATAACCGAAGTATTTAAACCTCGGGTCGTCTTCTCAAGGAATTGCAGGGAGATGTGTTTATTATTGGTTATGGAAAAATGTATATTTTTTGGTTTTTGAAATAGGGAATACGTAATTTAAATGGCAAGGAAGTAAATTAATTATCATGAACACTAGTGCAAGGTATAAGAATTGGAAATCCCATCCTAGTTATCCTTATCAGGTGAGATGAAATTTGGATTGTGCTCCCACTTAGTTAACCCTTACTAAATAAAAGAAAGTCAAGTGGACTAATCAACTTGATTCCTCAAGTCCTAGTTAACTCCTATGGAAAGACTAGCTTTAGAGGGATCCAAATCAATCAGCAATTTCCAATTTTCAATCAACAGCTGAGTTTGACAACTCAAGTGTCACCAATTACTCAACCAAAGCAAAAGGGGAGAAATCTAAATTATTTATATCATAAATAAAAGAAAGCAATCATAAATATGAAATACCTCAAATTATATTAAATAAAGAAATCAAATCTAACATGGAGTTCATAAACCAATATTAACAAACTAAAATAAAATAATAGAATAAATAAAAGTAGAAGAGAAATTGAAGTAAAGGAACATTGAACCTGGAATGAAGAAGAAATAGCCTAAAACTAATAGAAATCCTAAATCCTAATAGAAATAGCCTCTCTCTCTCTAGAAACTACATCTAAAACCTAAAAATTATGAATAATCAGCTTCCCCTTATGAATGAATGGATTCCCCCACTTTATAGCCTCTAATATGTGTTTTCTGGGCTTAGATTTGGACAAAAAAAGGGGTCCAGAAATCGCTGGGGGTGACTTCTACAATTTTCTGCACGTGGCGTACGTCACGCGTGCGCGTGGGTCACGCGTGCGCGTGGGTCACGCGTGCGCGTCATCTGGAGTTTTTCCTTTTCACGCGTCTGCGTCAGCTGTGTTTTGCACTAGTCACGCGTCCGCGTCGTCCACGCGTACGCGTCGATGCCATTTTGCGCGAGGCACATGTTCGTGTCGTCTATGCGTTTGCGTCGCTGCCATTTCTTCAGAAACTCCATTTTGTGCGTTCCTTCCATTTTTGCGTGTTTTTTTCTGTCCTCTAAGCCATTCCTGCCCTATAAAGCCTGAAAATACTCAACACACAGATCACGGTATCGAATGGTAATAAAGGATAATTAAAATTAACATTTTTAAAGCATAGGAAACATGTTTTCACATATATCATAAAATAAGGAAGGAATTGTAAAATCATGCAATTCATATGAATAAGTGGGTGAAGAATTGATAACAACACTCAATTGAGCATAAGATAAATCATGAAATAGTGGTTTATCAACTGTTTTCAGTTCACCAGACCTTATAGTTTTGGTTTGGTATGCAGAGCTGTACGAGGATCGCCATATATGGATTCCAGTTTACTTAGATCACTACTTTTGGGCCGGAATGAGAAGCACGCAAAGGAGCGAGAGCATGCATTCATTTTTCAACAAGTTCATCACACAGAATAGCTCATTGAGACAATTCGTGAAGCAATATGACAATTACCTAGTGTAAGAATTGTGAACTAATTAACTGATTAATTAACGTAAAATAATAATAATATAATTGCTTGAAGTAGGTCCAAACTTTTAGAATATTAATTAGAAAATATAAATATGATATTTGGACTCAGTAGATTTTTCTGAGTTGGAAAATGTAAATTTCTTCAAAAAATTGCGTAAAAACGCGTACTGGTAAATTAACCGGCAGTATCAGCTTAAATTTGCCTGGTACTGTGTAAAAGCAGTAAAAACAGTAGAAAAAATATACAAAAATAATTAAAGTTAAAAACCGGCCACTACTTTTAAAGGTTTGACCCAAAATTAGGCCAAATTGGCAAAAAACGCTAACGGGTTGGACCGAGCCCGAGTTGGGCCCAAGCCCAACTTATATATAAGCCTAAATAAGGGCATTCAGCATTATTCTTCATTAAACAACACACACACCAGTAGTTGAAGTGAGGAGAAGAAGAGAGAAAAGTCACTATTCACATCCACATTCAATCGATCATATCTCGATTATAGTGCTCCGATTCACGTGCCATCAGCGGCTATGCGAAGCTCTCGCCGAGCCCGTTACTCTCATCTAACTTTTGTAGGTAAGATGTTGAAGATTCCTCTCTGTTCAGCAGCCCTAAAATTTTGACTTTTTGGGGTTTTGTCTTAAGTGAAATTTTGTGATTTTTAGTGTTTAGGTACACTCTAGCCCTTGATTGACATTGGTTTTGGCTTCCAAAACTGTTGGGTAAGTTGAGTTATTCTTGAACCTTTTTAAATTGGTTTATGGTTTGTATTAGGTTTTGATTTATGTGAAATATGTGATATTAGCACGAATATTGGAGGTTGTTGGTGATTATTGATGCTTGTTGAGGTAGAATTGGAGGCTTGGATTTTGGTGAAAAGCTCACATTGTGCTTAATTTTGGGTTTTGGCATATTGAGAATCGGCCAAGGTATGGTTTCGGTTTTCTCTATGTAGTATATAATATTCAAGGACACTTAGGCTAGTGACCCAAAAGATAGGGATTGAATTGACATAGTTGTTGATGTTGGTTGGTTTAATGAGGTATGATGAATTGTTATTATTTATGTTGTTAAATAATGATGTTGAGATTATTATGTATGATAAATTTGGATGAATGATTATTGTTGATCACTGATGTGGAGCATGAATGAGTTTAATGGTGAAAATTGATAGTGATAGAATGATGGATGGTGAATTTGTTGGTGGAGAATTGTTTGTAAATGTTATATATTGATATTTGAGATTGACAATGATGAAGTGTGATGGAAAATTAGTATCAATTGTGAATTGTGACCCAAGAGGGTAGACTTTAATTGGTTTTGATTGGTTTAAGTTGTGGAAATTGAGAAATGGGTTATTTGTGAACTTTTGGTAAAAGTTGGTTTTTGGTGAAATTTTGTCTGATCATAACTTATGCCTCGATTTTCAAAATTGGTTTAAAATTGTATAAAATTAAAGCTTATTGAAAACTCTTCAAATCGATATAAAGATTGTAAGATTTGGATTTTTGTAGAGGAAGTTATGATCATTCAAAGATTAGTGTAAAAATCTGAAATTTTGCAAAGTTGCAGAATTTTGTGATTTCTGGTATGTTCGCACGAACAACTCTGTGAAAATTTTAACCTATGCGCATGCACAAACCTGTGCATACGCACACGCAGAGGCATGCAATCTGTTTACAGTGCTAGCACAGCTTGTGCGCGCACATACCAATGAGGATTTGCAACTATTTCACCTTCCTAAAAAGATTGTGAACTTCTATTACACCATTTTAATACTCTTGGACATAATTTTGAGTATGATAACATGGGAAAGAACCTAAGGGTTTTTAGTTGATATTATATTGAAAAATTAGAAAATGGAGGATTAAGTTTCGGGCATTCTGAGGATGGTTTGATGGATTGTGAAGGTAGACTGGTATGCGAAAATGAAACTGATGAACTGTTGAGTTCGGAATTGAAATGTGAATGGACAGTGGTTGAGATGAGTCAAGGACTCTGAATGAGATGATGGATCCATGTATGCTAAAAATGTTTCTGAAAACCACTGAAGTGCTGATTTATACTAAGATTATGATACACTATGCGCCCGGCAGGGACGACGGTTGGATCCCGCTTGTCAAAGTAGCAGCGGCAGGTAAGGGCGGTGGTTCGTCCCGCTTGCGTTGAGATGTGAGGACTGAGGCAAGAGTATCCCACTCGCATCCCTTCAGATCAATAGAGTGTGCAGGCACAAAACCCTGGACAGTGATCCGAGCACTATATCTCAGGGGTTCCCAATGAGGATTCTGAAGGGCGACATCTCCATGGAGATGTGTCGGGTTGGCAGTTGAACCGACAATGTGATATCACAGCCAATAGGACAGGCATTCATCATGTGCATTTTCTATCTGTTTGTTTGCTTCGCCGACTTGTAATTTTTGCCTTTTTGTATAAGATGTCTAATTGCTACTTTAGTTACTTGCTTTATATGCTTCTACTTGTGAATTACTTTCATTGTATGTAATTGTGATTTTTGCTGGGATTGAGGAGGTTCAGAAGGCGGTGGCGATAGAATCGCATGGAGGATAGGTTCGTGAAGGCTATGGGACAGCGGTGTTTGGTTAGAATAGAAATCCCCTAAGATAGAGTACCCTGTTTATTTATGTTAAGGTTTATATATATGCTTTATGGTTTTAATATGCCTTAAGTTGAATCTTGTGATGGATATGAAGTCTAGGATTGCCTTTGGCATCCCGGGGTCTTATATCCTACATCACTGGACACTGTTACCATACTGAGAACCTCCAATTCTCATACCATATTCTGTTGTTGTTTTTCAGATGCAGGTCGCAACCCACCTCAGTGAGTTATTTGGATGTTGACAGTAGCGGAGGATTCTGTTACTTTTGGAGTCTTTTTGATTTATTTTGTTTGCACATCTCTCATTTTGTATTTTCTTTAGCCTAGAGGATTGTGTTTGAGAGAGGAAAACTTGTATAAGCTATTTTTACTGTCAGGTTTCTGCTCATCTGTATATATGATTAACCGGCTTAAACTCTACGAGCCATGGCTAGATTATTATGATATTATACTATTATCTTTTGTTATCTTAGGTCTGTTTCTTGTGCTTTAAGTTAGTAGCTTCGTTAGTAGGTTTTACGCTTTTTTTGTTTAAATTCTGTTTTTGAGCTATATCCTTCATCGGGCTTCTAGATTATATTATTTCTTCTATATATTATATGTATGAGCTTAGAGATGTCGTAACCTTTGATTAACCTTTGCTTTACGATGCGAGGTAAAGCGTAGGCTAATTAGGGTGCTACATTTAGTGGTATCAGAGTGGTTCGTCCTCGTGAGCCTGAGAAATGGACCGATTGTGCTTCATTGCATACTCTGTGTGTCTTTTTCTTTGATGCTATTAGGTTATCTACTTGATATTGCATAGCATGCTTGTTTGTGAGTGCCTGTTTGGGATAATCGAAGCACTATTGAGACTGATCACCTTGATGTCGATTGTTTGGTGTAGACAGGAACCCTAATGGCTACTCGGAGACAAGGTCGGTCATGTATACGAAGAGATTATGAGGGTAACCCATCGACGGATAATCACGCTGAACTCATGGCGGCGATGACTAACTTAGCTAACATGATTCAAGCAAGCACTGCAAGGACTACTCGTGCTATGCGGCAAACTAGGCAATCAGTCAGAAGCAAAAGTAAAGAAGGTGTTGAGGACAACTTAGTTGGTGTTCCGAGAACTCTTGCTACTTTTCTGAAAGCTGATCTGCCAATTTTCAATGGATCGATAAATCAGCTCAGCAATGGTGGCAAGGAGAGCGCTGACTGCTACACCTACAGAAGGTGGACATTACATGGGTGTTATTCCAGGAAGTTTTCTATAAAAAGTACTTGCATGAATCATTAAGGGAGGCCAAAGAGTTGGATCTCTTACAGTTGAAGCAAGGGTCCATGACTATAGCTGAATACACCAGCAAGTTTGAAGAACTCTGTAGGTCCTTGAAAATAAGTTATGGTACTCCCGAGTCCTATGAGGGATGGAAATGTGTCAAATACGAAGTAGGGATGAGGGTAGATATCATGTGTTTTGTGGCTCCATTGGAGATTAGGAGTTTCTCTGAATTGGTGGACAAGGATACAATTGTGGAAGATTATGCCAAGGAGGCGACTTTGGAGAGAGATGTTCGTGGCGGTACCAATAGCAAAGGTCATGGAAAGTATTTTTACCCAGAAGCCAGATCTTCAAAAAGGACAGACATGCCACTCAGCATCCTCGTGGTCAAAGAAACTTCAGAAGAAACAACAATTCCTAGTTTCACTAGGCGAAAGGAAATGGTCGATGCTATACTTGTGGACTGCTTGGACACATTGCCAAGAATTGCCATCGGGGGAAAGAAAAATCAGAATGCGAGTCAGAACCAATAGTAAAGCAGTGTATCAGCTGTGAATGCCTTATGCAGCTGCTTGAGATAAGAGGTAGGTGTATAATTGGTTATAAAACTTTAACTGTATTGTGCGATTTTGGGACAATGCGTTTACTCATAGTTTGTGACGGAGAGAAAGGTTTGGGAACAAAGGTGTCAAGCTTAGTATTAAAATTAGGGACCAAACTCACTTGTGCCTCTTAGAGTAGGGCCGCTAGGGTTGATGGAACTTAGGGACATTTCTGGTTGGCGTGGGAAAATAATCCAATTCTTAAAGACCAAAGAATCAGAGTAACACTGCGGAAGCACGGTGATCTTAATGACGGTGTGAGGTCTTATTCGAATGAAGGCCCAACACATCCTTGCGAACAGACCTACCTTTTTCCCTTATAAATTACCTTAGAGTTCTTTATTTTGAAAACCCTCTTGGTGAATAAATTGAACCTTGCCCAATCTTATTCCTTGTTTGTGCATATCCTCACGCGAACCTTGTACTCCTTGATGTATGCCTGAACGTGTACTGTTAGGTTGAACCACCTTTATTGAAGGGCTCCTAATACTTTTAAAATCAATAAGGACCTAATTTGATTCAATTTTCCATATTGTTTCCTTAGTGGTTGAGTATCCTACAAAGATACATTCTTAAGACTTTGGATCAAATTTACCAAGATTGTCTTTTATGTTTAAAACAAAGCATTTGCATCCAAAGACATGAAAGTATTTAAGTTTAAGAGGGGTTCCTTTCCATAGCTCATATGTAGTTTTCTGTAGAATCTTTTGCATGATGGTTCTATTTAGAATATAGCATGCTGTGTTTACAACTTCATCCCATAAGAATTTTGGAACATCACATTGACATAGCATGGCTCTTGCCATTTTTTGAAGACTTCTATTTTTTATTTCTATAACACTAGTTTGTTGAGGTATTCTAAAACAAAAAAAAAATTGTGTGATATACCAAACTCATCAGAAAAAGATTCAAAATCTTGATTTTCAAATTCCTTCCATGATCACTTCTAATAGAAGTAATTTTCAAATCTTTCTTATTTTGAATCTTTTTGCATAAAGTAATGAAAGATGAAAATGCATCATTTTTGTGAGATAAGAAAAGAACCCATCCGAATCTTGTATAATCATCAACTACTACTAAGCCATATTGTTTACCACCTAGGCTTTGAGTCCTCGTAGAACCAAAAAGATCAATATGTAGCAATTTCAATGGTCTTTTGGTTGAGATGTCATCCTTGGGTTTAAAAGAGCTTTTAGTTTGTTTGCCCATTTGACAAGCATCACAAGTGATATCTTTGTCAAATTGGATCTTAGGAAGACCTCTAACTAATTCTTTTTTCACTAGCTTAGAAATATAAAACATGCTAGTATGTCCCAATTTCTTATGCCACAACTATTTTTTGAATTTTATGGATGTAAAGCAAGATACATTTTGTTCCCTAAGTTCTTCCAAGATGAGAACATACACATTATTACATCTTTTAGCAATGAACAAAGTTTCACCCGACCGTTCACAAACAACTAAGCATTCCAACTTTTTTAAAATAACCGAATATTCTAAATCACATAGTTGACTAATGCTTAGAAGATTATATTTCAGTCCATCAACCAAGAATACATTATCAATGGAGGTAGAAAAACTCTTACTAATCTTACCTACCACCACTATCTTTCCTTTTCCATCATCACTGAATGTCACAAAGCCTCCATCATACTTGTTGAGCTTGATAAAGAATGTGGACTTTACAGTCATGTGCCGTGAGCATCTACTATCCAAGTACCATATGTCCTTCTTCTTCTTGGATGCAAGGCAAATTTGTATAATACTTTTAAGTGACCTTAGATATCAAAATCATTTTGGATTCTTTGATGTTAAACCTTCTTGGTTGTCCAAGAGCATTATATTTGCCAATCACCTTGTAAACTTTATTTTCAATCTTCCTTTCAAAGATGAAGCATTGAATAGATGAATGACCAAGATTATTGTATGTATGAAAAAAAATTCTTTTTTGTAGATTTCTCAAAGTGATTTAAGGATTAAAATCTTTTGTCTTTGGACGTTGAGGCTTCATTTTTGAAACATGGTTTTTCAGAAATAGTTTCAAATTTGTCATGATACCCCAAGCCAGCTTTTTCAAAAAGAGGTCTTTGACTAGCTAATAATTTGTCTAAGTTTTCAGAGCTTTGAGCAAATTTAGCTATGCCCTGATTTAAATTCTTAATCACTTTGTGCAATCTTGTATTTTCTTCAATGTTATCCAAAAAGGCAATGACATAATTCTTTTATTTAAGACTTTTTATTTCAATTTTAAGCCGTTTGTTTTCTTCCATGAGATTAGCAGTATTGTTGGCTTTTTTAATTTTTCTTTGAGGTAAGCATTTTCAGCCTTCAAAATATCATTTTCAGATTCAAGTTCATGGCATTGATTCAGAAATTTTCTAATCTTTTCAGTTAGATCATCAATCATTTGATGGAGTTCTTTATTATTGAGTTCAAAAAAGGTTACCTCACCATCTTGATTGTGATCACCCATTAGACAAGCTAGAGAGTTGTGATCGGATTCTTCATCTTCTTAAAATCATTTTTTAGGTCTTTCCATGAGGCCATAAGCACCTTTTCTTGTCCTTCCTTGTCTTGTATTCCCTTTTGAGCTTGGGACAATCATACATGAAGTGTCCAGGCTCTTTGCAATGATGGCAGATGACTTTGCTAATGTCTCTCTTTGGTTCCTTCGAGCTACCTTCTCTGCTCCTTCCTTTTTTGTCTCATTAGCCTCGTTAGCTTTGTAGCAAAAAATTCAATTTTTGTCATTTAATAAACTGTTGCTGGAATCATCTTCAAATACTCAACACAAGATTTTAGTACCACTCCTTTATTTTTTATGTGTGTGGTTTTATAAGCAAGTAACTTTCCTCTCAGCTCATCATAAGTTATTTTGTTTAAGTTATTGCTTTTGGAGATGATAGTAGCCTTGTTTTCCCACTCTTTGGTTAGGCTTCTCAGAACTTTTCTCACTAGCACCTATTCGTAATGAGTTATTCCCATAGCATGCAAGCTATTGATGATGACAGAGAATCTCTTGAACATTTTATCTATGGTTTGTCCTACCGTCATAGCAAACATTTCATACTCTTCACTCAGCATGTCAATCCTTGTCTCCTTTACTTATCCAATGCCCTCATGAGTAACGTGGAGTTTATCCCAAATTTTCTTTACTGTTTTGCATTTAGATACCTTCTAGTATTTCTTGAAGCTGATAGTGCAGTTTAGCATATTGATAGCTTTGGCATTTAATTCCACCTTTTTCTTGTCTTCATCATTCCATTCTTATTCTTCTTTAGGAGTTACAACTCCTTCAACGCTTGTTTTGGTTGAAATTTATGGTCCGTTCATGATGATCTTCTAGATGTTGTAATCTATAGACTGCACAAAGATCTTCATTCTTTTTTTAGTAGTTGTAGTTCTTGCTGTTGAAGAAAGAAGGTCTATTGTTGGACTGACCTTCAGAGAGAGTATACGCCACGATATTCAAACCCATATTATTGGCTATTTGGATCTTTTTTCCAAACTATGAAGCTTGACCTCTTTGAGACCAAGCACTGATACCAATTGAAAGTTTCAAAATGGCCTAGAGAAAGAGGGAGTTAAATCTATGGCCTCCTTTTTGTACTTCTTTTACTTTTTACTTATGACTGGAGAGGTGAACTTATTTGCCGAAGTGTCTGTCAAATAGAAATTTAGGAGACAATTTAATTTTGTCACTTCTTGACGCTTTTCAGGAACAGAACAACTTTTACTTCTTGAATAGCTGTGACTTCTGAGATAAAAATAATGTAGGAGATAATTTTATTTTGTCTCTACACGAAAGAAAACAAACGAAGAGTAAAGAAGAAAAATTCACACAACCATATATCCTAGTTCAGCCACCACGTGCAATGTGACCTACATCCAGTCTAGCCTACAACTGTAACACCCTAATATTCAAATCCTTATGCTCGAGTCATAAGTCAATGATATTATGGTGGTATAACTCTCAGGTGGACTTTTATACATAAATATAAATAAAATTTATAAATCACTCATCATAACTCGGGGCAAGTGGGGGCAAAACCACAATCCTTGCATCCACCTGGGGAGCCTCTATACTAACCCACCTGGAGCAAGTGGGGCGCAACCACAATCCTTGCATTTACCCAAGAGGTACATTCTCATATGCCCAGGAAGAACCAAGGAGGGGATCTGGTGAATAAAATTATGATACACAATGGCGCCAACAACTTGGTCGCACAATTGTAATCTCACTTCTTTGTCACAACTTCGCACAACTAACCAGCAAGTGCACTGGGTCATCCAAGTAATACCTTACGTGAATAAGGGTCGATCCCATGGAGATTGTCAGCTTGAAGCAAGCTATGGTCACCTTGTAAATCTCAGTCAGGCGGATTCAAATGGGTTATGGAGTTTTCATAATTAAAAGATAAATAAAACATAAAGATAAAGATAGAGATACTTATGCAAATCATTGGTGGGAATTTCAGATAAGCGTATGGAGATGCTTCATCCCTCTTGAATCTCTGCTTTCCTACTGCCTTTATCCAATCCTTCTTATTCCCTTCCATGGCAAGCTGTATGTTGGGTTTCACCGGCGTCAATGGCTACCTCCCGTCCTCTCAGTGAAAAAGGTCCTCTACAATTTTTCGCATGGCTAATCAGCTGTTGGTTCTTGATCATGTAGGAATAGGATTTACTATCCTTTCGCATCTGTCACTATGCCCTACAGTCGCGAGTTTGAAGCTCGTCACAGTCATCCCATCTTAAATCCTACTCGGAATACCACAGACAAGGTTTAGACTTTTCGAATCTTAGGAATGGCCGCCAAAAATTCTAGCTTATACCACGAAGACTCTGATTTTACAGAATGGAAGGCTCAGTTGTCAGGCGAGGCAACCATGTGTTATGGACCAGGAATCCAAGAGATACATGCTCAATCTTAAGTAGAACGGAAGTGGTTGTCAGGCACGCGTTCATAGGTGAGAATGATGATGACTGTCACGGATCATCACATTCATCAAGTTGAAGTGCGAGTGAGTATCTTAGAATAAGAATAAGCTTGACTTGAATAGAAGAACAATAGTAATTGCATTAATACTCGAGGAACAGCAGAGCTCCATACCTTAATCTATGGTGTGTAGAAACTCCACCGTTGAAAATACATAAGAACAAGGTCCAGGCATGGCCGTGAGGCCAGCCCCCAAAATGTGATCAAGAGATCAAAAGATGATCAAAAGATGAAAATACAATAGTAAGAGGTCCTATTTATAATGAAACTAGCTACTAGGGTTTACAGAAATAGGTAAATGATGCAGAAATCTACTTCTGGGCCCACTTGGTGTGTGCTTGGACTGAGCATTAAGCTTCACATGTGTAGAGGCTTCTCTTGGAGTTAAACACCAGCTTTTATGCCAGTTTGGGTGTTTAACTCCAACTTTTATTCCAGTTCTGGCGTTTTGACTTCAGAATAGGGCAGAGAATGAACGTTTAAACGCCAGTTTGCATCATCGAAACTTGAGCAAAGTATGGACTATTACATATTGCTGGAAAGCTCTGGATGTCTACTTTCCAACGCAATTCAGAGCGCACCATTTGGAGTTCTGTAGCTCCAGAAAATCTACTTCGAGTGCAGGGAGGTCAGAATCCAACAGCATCTGCAGTCCTTTGTCAGCCTCTGAATCAGATTTTTGCTCAGGTCCCTCAAATTCAGCCAAAAAATACCTAAAATCATAGAAAAATACAAAACTCATAGTAAAGTCCAGAAATATGAATTTTGCATAAAAACTAATAAAAACATCCCAAAAAGTAGCTAGATCCTGCTAAAAACTACCTAAAACAATGCCAAAAAGCGTATAAATTATCCGCTCATCACAACACCAAACTTAAATTGTTGCTTGTTCCCAAGCAACTGAAAACAAAATAGGATAAAAAAAGAGAATATACAATGAATCCCACTGTATCAATGAAACTTAGTCCTAATTAGATGAGCGGGGCTTGTAGCTTTTTGCTTCTGAACAGTTTTGGCATCTCACTTTCTCCTTTGAAATTCAGAATGATTGGCATCTATAGGAACTCAGAATTTCAGATAGTGTTATTAATTCTCCTAGTTAAGTATGTTGATTCTTAAACACAGCTACTTTATGAGTCTTGGCCGTGGTCCTAAGCACTTTGTTTTCCAGTATTACCACCGGATACATAAATGCCACAGACACATAACTGGGTGAACCTTTTCAGATAGTGACTCAGCTTTGCTAAAGTCCTCAGTTAGAGGTGTCCAGAGTTCTTAAGCACACTCTTTTTCTTTGGATCACGATTTTAACCACTCAGTCTCAAGCTTTTCGCTTGGACCTGCATGCCACAAGTACATGGTTAAGGACAGCTTAATTTAGCTGCTTAGGACTGGATTTTATTCCTTTAGGCCCTCCTATCCATTAATGCTCAAAGTCTTGGATCCTTTTTACCCTTGCCTTTTGGTTTAAAGGGCTATTGGCTTTTTCTGCTTGCTTTTTCTTTTTCTTTTCTCTCTTTTTTTTTTGCTACTTACTTTTTTTTCTTTTTCACTGCTTTTTCTTACTTCAAGAATCAATTTCATGATTTTTCAGATTATCAATAACATTTCTTTTTGTTCATCATTCTTTCAAGAGCCAACAACTTTAACATTCATAAATAACAAGATCAAAAATATGCAATGTTCAAGCATTCATTCAGAGAACAAAAAGTATTGCCACCACATCAAAATAATTAAACTAGTTTCAAGATAAAATTTGAAATCCAAGTACTTCTTGTTCTTTTGTAATTAAGCACATTTTTCATGTAAGAGAGGTGAAGGATTCATGGAGTTATTCATAGCTTTAAGACATAGACACTAGACACTAATGATCATGTAGTGAAGACACAAAACATGGATAGCACATAAAGCATCAAAAACAGAAAACAGAAAATAAATAGACAAGGAGATTAAGGAATGAGTCCACCTTAGTGTGGCTGGCATCTTCCTCCTGAAGATCCAATGGAAATTTTGAACTCCTATATGTCTCTTTCTTGCCTTTGTTGCTCCATCCCCAGTGATTTTGGTGCTCCTATCTTTAGTTGCTCCCAATAGTTGTGTGGAGGAAAATGTATCCCTTGAGGTATCTCAGGGATTTCTTGATGAGGAATTTCCTCATGCTCTTGTTGAGGTCCATGAGTGGGCTCTCTTAATGTGCAGTCAAATGCTCTACTACTGAGCTATGGACTTTTGAGATGAATCTCTCCATCTCTCATGACTCAGAGGTGGAAGCAATTGCCTTCCCTTTCCTCTTTCTCGAGGTTTCTCCGGCCTTAGGTGCCATAAATGGTTATGGAAAAACAAAAAGCAATGCTTTTACCACACCAAACTTAAAAGGTTTGCTCATCCTCGAGCAAAAGAAGAAGGAAAGAAGGGGAAAAAGAAGAGAATGGAGGAGATAGAGGGAGAGAGGGAGAGGTGGGGGAGGTGGGGATCCTGTGGAGTCCACAGATCCTGAAGGGCCAAGGAATTCTTCATCCCTGCTCCAATTGGGCGTTCACAACGCCTTAGAGTGCAATTATGGCGTTTAAATGCCAGTTTGCTACCCTGTTCTCGTATTTAAACACCAGCTTTTCTTCTTGTTATGGCGTCTAAACGCCAGTTTGTTGCCCTGTTCTTGCGTTTAAACGCCAGTCTGGTGCCCTATTCTAGCGTTTAAACGCCCAGAAAGGTGCCAGATTGGGCGTTTAAATGCCCATTTTGCTATCCTTACTGGCGTTTAAACGCCAGTAAGTCTTTCCTCCAGGTGTGCTGTTTTCAATGCTGTTTTTTATTTTTTCCTTTATTTTTGTAATTGTCTTTGTGACTTCACATGATCATCAACCTAAAAGAAAACAAAATAATATAGATAAAATTAAAATAAAATTAGGTTGCCTCCCAATAAGCACTTCTTTAATGTCAATAGCTTGACAGTGAGCTCTCATGGAGCCTCACAAATGATCAGAGCATGGTTGAGATCTCTCAACACCAAACTTAGAGTTTGGTTGTGGCCTCCCAACACCAAACTTAGAGTTTGAATGTGGAGGTTCTGTTTGACTCTGTATTGGGAGAAGCTCTTCATGCTTACTCTCCATGGTTACAGATGGAGAACCTTGAGTCTCTACTACAAGGCATTCTTCATTCACATGAAGGATCAACTCTCCTCTGTCAACATCAATTACAGCTCTTACTGTGGCTAGGAAGGGTCTTCCAAGGATGATGGATTCATCCTCATCCCTCCTAGTGTCTAGGATTATGAAATCAGCAGGGAAGTAAAGGCCTTCAACCTTTACTAGCACGTCCTCTACTAGTCCATAAGCCTTTTTCATAGACATATCTGCCATCTCTATTGAGAATTTAGCAGCTTGTACCTCAAAGATTCCCAGTTTCTCCATTACAGAGAGTGGCATCATGTTTATCCCTGACCCCAGGTCACACAGAGCTTTCTCAAAGGTCATGGTACCTATGGTACAGGGTATTAAGAATTTACCAGGATCCTGTTTCTTTTGAGGTAAATTTTGTTGAACCAATGTATTCAGTTCATTGGTGAGCAAGGGAGGCTCTTCCTCCCAAGTCTCATTACCAAATAGCTTGGCATTCAACTTCATAATTGCTCCTAAATATTGGGCAACTTGCCCTTTAACAATATCTTCATCTTCTTCAAAAGATGAATAATCATCAGAGCTCATAAATAGTAAAAGAAGATCCAAGGGAATCTCTATGGTCTCTGTACGAGCCTCAGATTCCTTTGGTTCATCATTAGGGTATTCCTTACTGACCATTGGACGTTCCCTAAGGTCTTTCTCATTGGGATTCACGTTCTCCTCCTCCTTCTCAGGTTCGGCCATTTTGATTACATCAATGGCCTTGCACTCTTCTTTGGGATTCTCTTCTGTATTGCCTGGGAGAGTGCTAGGAGGAGTTTCAGAAACCCTTTTACTCAGCTGTCCTACTTGTGCCTCCAAATTTCTAATGGAGGATCTTGTTTCAGTCATGAAACTAAGAGTAGCCTTAGATAGATTAGAGACTATGTTTGCTAAGCTAGAAGGATTCTGCTCAGAATGCTCTATCTGTTGCTGAGATGATGATGGAAAAGGTTTGCTATTGCTAAACCTGTTTCTTCCACCATTGTTATTATTGAAGCCTCGCTTCTGTTGATCCTTCCATAAAAAATTTGGATGATTTTTCTATGAAGGATTATAGGTGTTGCCAAAGGCTTCACCCATGTAATTCACCTCTGCAGGGTTCTCAGGATCATAAGCTTCTTCTTCAGAAGATGCTTCTTTAGTAATGTTGGATGCATTTTGCAATCCATTCAGACTCTGAGAGATCTCATTGACTTGTTGGGTCAATATTTTGTTCTGAGCCAGTATGGCATTCAAAGCATCAATTTCAAGAACTCCTCTCTTTTGAGGCGTTCCATTACTCACATGATTCCTCTCAGAGGTATACATGAACTGGTTATTTGCAACCATTTCAATAAGTTCCTGAGCTTCTGCAGGCGTTTTCTTTAGGTGAATGGATCCTCCTGCAGAGTGGTCCAGTGACATCTTGGAAAATTCAGACAGACCATCATAGAATATATCTAATGTGGTCCATTCTGAAAGCATGTCAGAAGGACACTTTTTGGTCAGCTGCTTGTATCTTTCCCAAGCTTCATAGAGGGACTCACCATCCTTTTGTCTGAAGGTCTGAACATCCACTCTAAGCTTGCTCAACTTTTGAGGAGGAAAGAACTTGGCTAAGAAAGCCGTGACCAGCTTATCCCAAGAGTCCAGGCTATCTCTAGGTTGTGAGTCCAACCATATTCTAGCTCTGTCTCTTACAGCAAAACGGAAAAGCATAAGCTTGTAGACTTCAGGATCAACTCTATTGGTCTTAACAGTATCACAGATCTGTAAGAACTCAGTTAAGAACTGATAAGGGTCTTCTGATGGAAGTCTATGAAACTTGCAGTTCTGTTGCAGTAGAAAAACTAATTGAGGCTTTAGCTCAAAATTGTTTGCTCCTATGGCAGGGATTGAGATGCTTCTTCCATAGAAGTTGGAAGTTGGTGTAGTAAAATCACCAAGCATCTTTCTTGCATTGTTGTTTGGTTCGGCCATAATTGTTTTATTTTTTTGCTGCTTTCTTTTCAAAAATTTTAGTGAGGTTCTCTTCAGAGTTTTGTGCTTTAGCTGCTCTTAGCTTCCTCTTCAGAGTCCTTTCAGGTTCAGGATCAGCTTCAACAAGTATGCCTTTATCTTTGTTCTTGCTCATATGAAAGAGAAGAAAACAAAGGAAATATGGCACAGTATAGAGATTCCTTGAAGTGTCAGAGGAAACTAAGAATAGAAGAATGAGGTAGGTAAGAAAGAATTCGAACAGTCAAAGAGAGATGGAGTTTAAATTGACAATGGAGGAGGAATCTTTAGTGTTTAAAAAGATGAGAGAGGGGAATAATTTTTGAAAATTTGCATTAAAATTCAAAACAATTAGTAAAAAAAGAATTTTGAAAAAAAATAATGTTTTTTCGAAAATTAAAAGTGAAAAAGGTAATTAAGTGGTTTTGAAAAAGATAAGAAATAAATTTGAAAAAGATAAGAAGTTAGAAAAAGATTTTTGAAATTAGAATTTTAAAAAGATATTATTTGAAAAAGATATAATTTTGAAGATATGATTGGAAAGATATTTGATTTGAAAAAGATTTGATTTTAAAAAAAAATGTGAAGATTTGAAAAAGATTTGATTTGAAAACAAAATTCCTCTCCTTGTGTCATCCTGGCGTTAAACGCCCAGGAGCTGCATGTTTTGGGCGTTTAACGCCCAGTTGCTGCATGATTTGGGCATTTAAACGCCAATTTTCCTTCCTTACTAGGCGTTTAAACGCCCAACCAGGTACCCTGGCTGGCGTCGTTTAAACGCCAGTTTTCCTTCTTCACTGGGCGTTTTGAACGCCCAGCTTTTTCTCTGTAAATCCTCTGCTTTATGTTCTTGTATCTTCATTTTGCTATATCCTTTATTCAAGAAGATATATTTTCAATTTTGAAAAACAACAAAATGAGTCAAAACATATAATTCTTGGATCAAAACACAAGATATATGCAAGAACATTATGAGCATCAAGATGAACACCAAGAACAATCTTGAAGATCAAGATGAACATCAAGAACTCAGTTTTCTTAATTACAGAAAACATGAAGGACACCAAACTTAGAACTTTCTCTTGTTTATGCCATATGAATGCAAGAATGCATATGTAGAACATCATGCAGTGCAAATCAATAAATCATGAAGATCAAACAAGGCAATTCATCAAGAATAACTTGAAGATCATCAAGAACACAATGTATGTGTTTTAAAAATTGCAAGACAATTAAAATTATGCAATTGACACCAAACTTAAAATTTGGCCCTCGATTCAAACAAGAACCATGAAATATTTTTGAGTTTTTATGATTTTATGAATTTTTTGGGATTTTTTTTAAATTAAAGAAGAAAATTTTTTTTGAAAGATTTTTGAAAACTTTTTGAAAATAAAATAAAGGTTGAAATAAGAAGAAAATTACCTAATCTAAGCAACAAGATGAACCGTCAATTGTCCAAACTCGAACAATCCCCGGCAACGGCGCCAAAAACTTGGTGCACGAAATTGTGATATACAATGGCGCCAACAACTTGGTCGCACAATTGTAATCTCACTTCTTTGTCACAACTTCGCACAACTAACCAGCAAGTGCACTGAGTCGTCCAAGTAATACCTTACGTGAGTAAGGGTCGATCCCACGGAGATTGTCAGCTTGAAGCAAGCTATGGTCACCTTGTAAATCTCAGTCATGCAAATTTAAATGGGTTATGGAGTTTTCATAATTAAAAGATAAATAAAACATAAAGATAAAGATAGAGATACTTATGCAAATCATTGGTGGGAATTTCAGATAAGCGTATGGAGATGCTTCATCCCTCTTGAATCTCTGCTTTCCTACTGCCTTCATCCAATCCTTCTTACTCCCTTCCATGGCAAGCTGTATGTTGGGTTTCACCGGCGTCAATGGCTACCTCCCGTCCTCTCATTGAAAAAGGTCCTCTACGGTTTCCCGCATGGCTAATCAGCTATTGGTTCTCGATCATGTAGGAATAGGATTTACTATCCTTTTGCGTCTGTCACTACGCCCTACAGTCACGAGTTTGAAGTTCGTCACAGTCATCCCATCTCAGATCCTACTCGGAATACCACAGACAAGGTTTAGACTTTCCGGATCTTAGAAATGGCCGCCAATAATTCTAGCTTATACCACGAAGACTCTCATCTCATGGAATGGAAGGCTCGGTTGTCAGGCGAGGCAACCATGTGTCGTGGACCAGGAATCCAAGAGATACATGCTCAATCTTAAGTAGAACGGAAGTGGTTGTCAGGCACGCGTTCATAGGTGAGAATGATGATGAGTGTCACGGATCATCACATTGATCAGGTTGAAGTGCGAGTGAGTATCTTAGAACAAGAATAAGCTTGACTTGAATAGAAGAACAATAGTAATTGCATTAATACTCGAAGAACAGTAGAGCTCCACACCTTAATCTATGGTGTGTAGAAACTCCACCGTTGAAAATACATAAGAACAAGGTCTAGGCATGGCCGTGAGGCCAGCCCCCAAAATGTGATCAAGAGATCAAAAGATGATCAAAAGATGAAAATACAATAGTAAGAGGTCCTATTTATAATGAAACTAGCTACTAGGGTTTACAGAAATAGGTAAATGATGCAGAAATCCACTTTCGGGCCCACTTGGTGTGTGCTTGGGCTGAGCATTGAGCTTCACACGTGTAGAGCCTTCTCTTGGAGTTAAACGCCAGCTTTTATGCCAGTTTGGGCATTTAACTCCAATTTTTATGCCAGTTCTGGCGTTTTGACTTCAAAATAAGGCAGAGAAGGGGCGTTTGAATGCCAGTTTGCGTCATCAAAACTCGAGCAAAGTATGAACTATTATATATTGCTGGAAAGCTCTGAATGTCTACTTTCCAACGCAATTAAGAGTGCGCCATTTGAAGTTCTGAAGCTCTAGAAAATCTACTTCGAGTGCAGGGAGGTCAGAATCCAATAGCATCTGCAGTCCTTTGTCAGCCTCTGAATCAGATTTTTGCTCAGGTCCCTCAAATTCAGCCAGAAAATACCTGAAATCACAAAAAAAAACACACAAACTCATAGTAAAGTCCAGAAATATGAATTTTGCATAAAAACTAATAAAAACATCCGAAAAAGTAGGTAGATCCAACTAAAAACTACCTAAAAATAATGCCAAAAAGCGTATAAATTATCCGCTCATCAGGATCCTAACCTCTGACCATCTCGCTAGGGGCGATTTTACAATACCAGGAGGAACAAGGAAGAGGATCCTCACCTTCCTTCATCTTTCTGGGGTCACACTTCCGAGAAAGAGAGCTCAAGATAAAACAATCATTCAAAGCCATATTTTCATTTCCAGCAATAAATCAATATTTATCATAGCCATCTGACTCATGGTATAACCAATAACCAGCCAATAATCATGATCAAATACACGCCTTTGGCTTACGGCATACACCGCACTTCCATCATCACCCTCAGCAACCCACACAGTCATCATTAGTCGTAACTCATCATTAATTCTCCCCTTACTTCATCCACAAGTTACCACATCTCCTAGCCTATTTCCATCGCTAGGCATACTATAAGTATTTTGGACATAAAGGGTGAGAAAGGAGACTTAGAAGTCTGAAATTTGGCTTTGAAAACTCAAAAATTAACCTCGGGGTGAAAACAGGGTCACGCGTGCGCGTCGCCCACGCGCACGCGTGGAAAGCCAAAAAGTATATGGACGCGTATGCGTCACCCATGCATACGCGTGGATGGGAGAAAAGCCAAGGGACGCCTGCGCATCAGCCACGCATACGCGTGGGTGTGTTTTGTGCCCCACGAACAAAACCAGCTCGATGCTCGCACAACTCTCGGGAATTTGGCTGGGCAATTGGATCAGCACATTGAAGCGTACGCGTCGGCCAGGCGCACGCGTGGGAAGTGAACATTTGAAAACGACACGTGCGCGTCGGCCACGCCTACGCGTGGGAGTGTGTTCTACCAAAAATTTTACTAAGTTAAAAAGCTATAGAATTCACAGTTTCAAACCCCAAACTTCCAACACACATAACTTCTTCTACAAAATTCCTTTTTCAACCATTTCTAAACCGTTGGAAAGATCGTTGAATAAACTTTCATAAAATTTCAATTATGAAGAATTCCAAACTCCGTGGACCGAGTTACGGACCACCAAAGTTGGTCAAAAATTAGTTTTTACCCAAATATAGAAATTACCAATTTTTCCAATGTTCCCAAGTCAAATTCATTTTCACTCTTCCAAATGACCACAACCCAATAACACTCACATAATTACACTCAACCAAAACCAAACCTACCTCATCTACGCAATTTCACCCAAAACCATCAAATTCCACACTTCAATTCCTCAAACCATATTATTCAATAACCAAACTAATTATTCACACATTCAATATCTAAAATCCATGCAATTACTTATATCATCACACGATACACACATCAACTTACATTCCTTACCTCTTTCCGGCCTCCGGCCCAAATTCACGGCCTCCAGCCCAAATTCACAATTTAATTGCATATTCCACAAACCAATACTTATTATCCAATTCATCAAATTCTCAACACACCAGACATACAATTCACATAATTCTCAACCCAATCATTAATTTACATACATATCAACTATACATATTACCACCAACCATTTACACAATCCAAACTTAATCCTAAGGGAATCTAGCCTAGGAATTCTCATCACACCACACAGTACTTAAATGAAACTTAAACTATACCTCTTGTAGCCAAAATAATTGAGCTTCTCCTTGAGAGTCTCTACCAACCCTTAGCTCCAAGTCTCACCAAAGCTCCTCAAGCAACACCAACCTCCCAATTGTGCACCAAAATCACCAAATACACTAACATAACCAATTTCACAATATACATTAACCTAGGATTCATGAGAATGATAAATCACAAGGGTTTGAGCACTTCTTACCTCAGCCCATATGAAATAGGGATAGAACCCACTTAGAATCCTTATTAGAGTATCCCTAAATAACCAAAATCACAAGATTTTAACACTAACTATCCTAAAAATGCATAGTAATGGGGAATTTCAAAAACTGGGCAGATATGAATGAAATACTGGTGCGCGAAATTGTGATCAATACTTTTCACAACTCAAATAATCCCCGGTAATGAATCCAAAAACTTGGTGTTCAATACCATGGCATAAACACAACTTCGCACAACTAACCAGCAAGTGTACTGGGTCGTCCAAGTAATAAACCTTACACGAGTAAGGGTCGCAAGCTATGGTCACCTTGTAAATCTTAGTCAGGCAAACTCAAATGGATATGGGTGATATACGAATAAAACATAAAGATAAAGATAGAGATACTTATGTAATTCATTGGTGGAAATTTCAGATAAGCGCATGAAGATGCTGTGTCCCTTCCGTCTCTCTGCTTTCCTACTGTCTTCATCCAATCTTTCTTACTCGGAATGGCTGGCTTGGTTGTCAGGCGAGCGCTCGATTGTCAGGCGATCAACCATGCATCGTGTATCAGGAATCTAAGAGATATTCACCCAATCTAAGGTAGAACGGAGGTGGTTGTCAAGCCTTGTTTGCTTGTAGAACAGAAGTGGTTGTCAGGCACTCGTTCATAAGTGAGAATGATGATGAGTGTCACATAATCATCACATTCATCATGTTCTTGGGTGCAAATGAATATCTTAGAACAAGAATAGGCTGAATTGAATAGAAGAACAATAGTAATTGCATTAATACTCGAGGTACAGCAGAGCTCCACACCTTAATCTATGGTGTGTAGAAACTCCACCGTTGAAAATACATAAGAACAAGGTCTAGGCATGGCCGTGAGGCCAGCCTCCCAATGATCAAAAGATCTAAAGAAAAAGATTCCAAAGATCAGAAGATCCTTAATACAATAGTAAAAGGTCCTATATATAGAGAACTAGTAGCCTAGGGTTTACAGAGATGAGCAAATGACATAAAAATCCACTTCCGGGCCCACTTGGTGTGTGCTTGGGCTGAGCATTGAAGCATTTTCGTGTAGAGACTCTTCTTGGAGTTAAACGCTAGCTTTGGTGCCAGTTTGGGCGTTTAACTCCCATTCTTGTGCTAGTTCCGGCGTTTAACGCTGGGAATTCTGAGGGTGACTTTGAACGCCGGTTTGGGCCACCAAATCTTGGGCAAAGTATGGACTATCATATATTGCTGGAAAGCCCAGGATGTCTACTTTCCAACGCCGTTGAGAGCG
>NC_029775.3:92864914-92865585 GCF_000817695.3 Arachis duranensis | reverse complement strand
GATACATACATGCCACAGACACATAATTGGGTGAACCTTTTTCAGATTGTGACTCAGCTTTGCTAGAGTCCCCAATTAGAGGTGTCCAGGGTTCTTAAGCACACTCTTTTTGCCTTGGATCACAACTTTATTTCTTTCTTTTTCTCTTTCTTTTTCTCTTTTTTTTTCGAAATTTTTTTTTGTATTCACTGCTTTTTCTTGCTTCAAGAATCATTTTTATGATTTTTCAGATCCTCAGTAACATCTCTCCTTTTTCATCATTCTTTCAAGAGCCAAGATTCATGAACCAAAAATTCAAAAGACATATGCACTGTTTAAGCATACATTCAGAAAACAAAAGTATAGCCACCACATCAAAATAATTAAACTGTTATAAAATTCAAAATTCATGCAATTCTTCTCTTTTTCAATTAAGAACGTTTTTTTTTTTTATTCAAGAAAGGTGATGGATTCATAGGACATTCATAACTTTAAGGCATAGACACTAAGGCACTAATGATCACAAGATACAAACATAGATAAACATAAGCACTAAAATTCGAAAAACAGAAAAATAAAGAACAAGAAAATTAAAGAACGGGTCCACCTTAGTGATGGTGGCTTGTTCTTCCTCTTGAAGATCCTATGGAGTGCTTGAGCTCCTCAATGTCTCTTCCTTGTCTTTGTTGCTC
>NC_029775.3:92863088-92864446 GCF_000817695.3 Arachis duranensis | reverse complement strand
AACCATAGTAAGATAATTCTTTGGATTCGGGTTCACACTTTGGTCATGGTTCTTGGTGATCCATGTATTGGCATAGAACTCTTGAACCATTAAGATTCCGACTTGTTGAATGGGGTTGGTAAGAACTTCCCAACCTCTTCTTCGGATCTCATGTCGGATCTCCGGATATTCACCCTTTTTGAGTGAAAAAGGGACCTCAGGGATCACCTTCTTTAAGGCCACAACTTCATAGAAATGGTCTTGATGCACCCTTGAGATGAATCTCTCCATCTCCCATGACTCGGAGGTGCAAGCTTTTGCCTTCCCTTTCCTCTTTCTAGAGGTTTCTCCGGCCTTGGATGCCATAAATGGTTATGGAAAAACTAAAAGCAATGCTTTTACCACACCAAACTTAAAAGGTTTGCTCGTCCTCGAGCAAAAGAAGAAAGAAGGGAGTAGAAGAAGAAGAAATGGAGGAGATGGAGAGGGCTTTGTGTTCGGCCAAAAGGGAGAAGAAGAAGTGTTTAAGGTGTGGAGAAGTAGTGTTTAGGTTGTGGGAAAATGAAGGAGTGAAGAAGGGTTTATATAGGAGGGGGGAGGGTATGGTTCGGTCATGTATGGGTGGGTTTGGGAGGGAAAGTGCTTTGAATTTGAATGGTGGGGTTTTATGAAGGATGGATGTGAGTGGTGAAGAGAAAGATGGGATTTGATAGGTGAAGGGTTTTTGGGGAAGAGGTGGTGAGGTGATTGGTGAATGGGTGATTTTGGGGAAGAGGTGTTGAGGTGATTGGTGAATGGGTGAAGAAGAGAGAGAGTGGTGGGGTAGGTGGGGATCCTGTGGGGTCCACAGATCCTGAGGTGTCAAGGAAAAGTCATCCCTGCACCAAATGGCATTCAAAAATGCGTTTTGAGCCAATTCTGGTGTTAAACGCCTAGCTGGTGCCCATTTCTGGCGTTTAACGCCAAGTGCTTGCCCTTTTCTGGCGTTTAACGCCAGTCTGGTGCCCCTTTCTGGCGTTAAACGCCCAGAATGGTGCCAGACTGGGCGTTAAACGCCCATCTGCTAGCCTTACTGGCGTTTAAACGCCAGCAGGATCCTCCTCCAGGGTATGCTGTTTTTCTTTCTGTTTTTCATTCTGTTTTTGCTTTTTCAATTGATTTTGTGACTTCTCATGATCATCAACCTACAGAAAACATAAAATAACAAAGGAAAAATAGATAAAATATAACATTGGGTTGCCTCCCAACAAGCGCTTCTTTAATGTCAGTAGCTTGACAGCGGGCTTCTCATGGAGCCTCAGAGATGCTCAGAGCAATGTTGGAACCTCCCAACACCAAACTTAGAGTTTGAATGTGGGGGTTCAACACCAAACTTAGAA
>NC_029775.3:92860978-92862984 GCF_000817695.3 Arachis duranensis | reverse complement strand
AGCTCTTCATGCTTCCTCTCCATGATGACAGAGGGGTATCCTTGAGCCTTAAACACAAAGGATTCTTCATTCACTTGAATGATCAATTCTCCTCTGTCCACATCAATCACAGCCTTTGCTGTGGCTAGGAAGGGTTTGCCAAGGATGATGGATTCATCCATGCACTTCCCAGTCTCTAGGACTATGAAATCAGCAGGGATGTAATGGTCTTCAACCTTTACCGGAACATCCTCTACAAGTCCATGAGCTTATTTTCTTGAATTGTCTGCCATCTCTAGTGAGATTTTTGCAGCTTGTACCTCAAAGATCCCTAGCTTCTCCATTACAGAGAGAGGCATGAGGTTTACACTTGATCCTAGGTCACACAAGGCCTTCTTGAAGGTCATGGTGCCTATGGTACAAGGTATTGAAAAATTCCCAGGATCCTGTCTCTTTTGAGGTAATTTCTGCCTAGACAAGTCATCCAGTTCTTTGGTGAGCAAAGAGGGTTCATCCTCCCAAGTCTCATTTCCAAATAACTTGTCATTTAGCTTCATGATTGCTCCAAGGTAATTAGCAACTTGCTCTTCAGTGATTGCTCCAAGGTATTTAGCAACTTGCTCTTCAGTGACATACTCATCCTCTTCAGAGGAAGAATACTCATCAGAGCTCATGAATGGCAGAAGTAAGTCCAATGGAATCTCTATGGTCTCATTTTGAGCCTCAGATTCCCATGGTTCCTCATTGGGGAACTCATTGGAGGCCAGTGGACGTCCATTGAGGTCTTCCACAGTGGCGTTCACTGCCTCTCTCTCCTCTCCAAATTCGGCCATGTTGATGGCTTTGCACTCTCCTTTTGGATTTTCTTCTGTATTGCTTGGAAGAGTACTAGGAGGGAGTTCAGTAATTTTCTTGCTCAGCTGTCCCACTTGTGCCTCCAAATTTCTAATGGAGGACCTTGTTTCAGTCATAAAACTTTGAGTGGTTTTGATTAGATCAGAGACCATGATTGCTAAGTCAGAGGTGTTCTGCTTAGAACTCTCTGTCTGTTGCTGAGAAGATGATAGAAAAGGCTTGCTATTGCTAAACCTGTTTCTTCCACCATTACTATTGTTGAAACCTTGTTGAGGTCTCTGTTGATCTTTCCATGAGAGATTTGGATGATTTCTTCATGAAGGGTTATAGGTGTTTCCATAGGGTTCTCCCATGTAATTCACCTCTTCCATTGAAGGGTTCTCAGGGTCATAAGCTTCTTCTTCAGATGAAGCTTCCTTAGTACTGCTTGGTGCATTTTGCATTCCAGATAGACTTTGAGAAATCATGTTGACTTGCTGAGTCAATATCTTGTTCTGAGCCAATATGGCATTCAGAGTGTCAATCTCAAGAACTCCTTTCTTCTTATTAGTCCCATTGTTTACAGGATTTCTTTCAGAAGTGTACATGAATTGGTTATTTGCAACCATTTCAATTAGTTCTTGAGCTTCTGTAGGCGTCTTCTTCAGATGAAGAGATCCTCCAGCAGAGCTATCCAAAGACATCTTGGACAGTTCAGACAGACCATCATAGAAAATACCTATGATGATCCATTCAGAAAGCATATCAGAGGGACACTTTCTGATTAATTGTTTGTATCTTTCCCAAGCTTCATAGAGGGATTCTCCTTCCTTCTGTCTGAAGGTTTGGACTTCCACTCTAAGCTTACTCAATTTCTGAGGTGGAAAGAACTTTGCCAAGAAGGCATTGACTAGCTTTTCCCAAGAGTTCAGGCTTTCTTTAGGTTATGAGTCCAACCATATCCTAGCTCTGTCTCTTACAACAAAAGGGAATAGCATAAGTCTGTAGACCTCAGCGTCAACCCCATTAGTCTTGATAGTGTCACAGATTTGCAAGGACTCAGCTAAAAACTGATGGGGATCTTCCAATGGAAGTCCATGGAACTTGCAATTCTGTTGCATTAAAGAAACTAGTTGAGGCTTAAGCTCAAAGTTGTTTGCTCCAATGGAAGGGATAGAGATGCTTCTCCCATA
>NC_029775.3:92856415-92857228 GCF_000817695.3 Arachis duranensis | reverse complement strand
GTGTTCTTGAGTTTTTCTTGTGTCTTGATCTTAAAATTTTTAAGTTTGGTGTTCCTTGGTGTTTTCCCTCCAAAAATTTTCGAAAATTAAGGAGCATTAGATCTAAAAATTTTAAGTCTTGTGTCTTTTGTGTGTTTTTTCTCTTTCATCATAAAATTCAAAATTCAAAAATTTTTATTTTTCTAACTAATTTTGAACAATTTTTTTTTCGAAAATCTTTTATAAAAATTCAATTTTCAATTTCAAAATATTTTCACTTTCTTTTATTCATTTCGTTTTTATTTTAAAAAAAAATTTTAACTTCTTTTTATTTATTCCATTTTTATTTATTTCATTGCTACATTCCAAACTATAAATTCTCAACTTGTATTCCATTATGGAAGTAAGTATGAGTGAACAGTCTAAGAGGACTCTGGGGTCATATGCAAATCCCACTACTGCTTCATATGGGAGTAGTATCTGTATACCCTCCATTGGAGTGAGTAGCTTTGAGCTGAATCCTCAGCTCATTATCATGGTGCAGCAAAACTGCCAGTATTCAGGTCTTCCACATGAAGAACCTACAGAATTTCTAGCACAATTTCTGCAAATTGCTGATACAGTACATGATAAAGAAGTGGATCAGGATGTCTACAGATTATTATTATTTCCATTTGCTGTAAAAGATCAAGCTAAGAGGTGGTTAAATAACCAGCCTAAGAACAGCATAAAAACATGGAAACAGCTGTCAGAAAAATTCCTGAATCACTATTTCCCTCCCAAACGGATGACACAGCTAAGACTAAGCATCCAAGGCTTCAAACAAGGAGATAA
>NC_029775.3:92843519-92844135 GCF_000817695.3 Arachis duranensis | reverse complement strand
CGTCCCTCCCTCTCACTGAAATTTCTGAAACGTTTCCGGATGAGCAATTACTAGCCGTCCAGGAAGTGCCATGGTTTGCAGACATTGCAAACTACAAGGCAGTGAGATTCATACCCAAAGAGTACAGTAAGGTGCAATCAAAGAAATTAATCACAGATGCAAAATACTATATCTGGGATGAACCATATCTCTTTAAGAGATGTGCAGACGGAGTAATCCGTAGATGTGTGCCTAAAGAAGAAGCACAGAAGATCCTTTGGCATTGCCATGGATCACAGTATGGAGGACATTTTGGAAGTGAACGAACAGCCACAAGAGTCCTCTAGAGTGGCTTCTACTGGCCTACTCTCTATAAAGATTCCCGAGCATTTGTGCTTAATTGTGATAGTTGCCAGAGATCAGGCAACCTGCCTCACAGCTATGCTATGCCTCAACAAGGAATCTTAGAGATTGAGTTGTTTGATGTATGGGGCATTGATTTCATGGGACCTTTCCCACCATCATACTCAAACACCTATATTCTGGTGGCAGTGGATTATGTATCCAAATGGGTGGAAGCTATTGCAACACCCACTAATGACACAAAAACAGTGTTAAAATTCCTCCAGAAACATAT
>NC_029775.3:92840791-92841411 GCF_000817695.3 Arachis duranensis | reverse complement strand
CTTCAAGGTCCTTTCAGGTTCAGGATCAGCCTCAACAAGAATGCTTTTGTCCTTGCTCCTGCTCATAAGAAAGAGAAGAGAACAAGAAATGTGGAATCCTCTATGTCACAGTATAGAGATTCCTTGAAGTGTCAGAGGAAAAGAAAAATAGAGGGCAGAGGTAGAAAATTCGAACTTATCAAAGGAGATGGAGTTCGAATTGTTCATTGAGGAATAGTGTTAGTCCATAAATAGAAAGATGTGAGAAGGAGGGAAGTAATTTTCGAAAACTAAGTAAAAGATTTTGAAAACATTTTGAAAAACACTAATTGATTTTCGAAAATAAAAGTGAGAAAGAAATCAAGTGATTTTTGAAAAAGATTTTGAAATTAGAAATAAAAAAGATTTGATTGAAAACTATTTTCAAAAAGATGTGGTTAAGAAGATATGATTGGTTTTAAAAAGATGTGATTGAGAAGATATGATTTGAAAAACATTTTAAAAAGATTTGATTTTGAAAATTAAAAACTTGGCTAACAAGAAAAGATATGATTCAAACATTTAACCTTTCTCAACAGAAAAGGTAACATACTTGAGATGTTGAATCAAATCATTAATTGATAGCAAGTATCTTTGAAAAT
>NC_029775.3:92840046-92840504 GCF_000817695.3 Arachis duranensis | reverse complement strand
TTTGAACGCCCAGCTTTTTCTGTGTAATTCCTCTGCTGTATATTCTGAATCTTCAATTCTCTGTATTATTGACTTGAAAAGACACAAATTAAAAATATTTTTGGATTTTTAATGATAAGGACAATTCAAAATGCAACAAGAATCAAATAACAATGCATGCAAGACACCAAACTTAACAGTTTGTATACTACTGACACTAACAAAATGAGAATGCATATGAGATACATAAACACTCAAGTCAAGAGAATTTAAAAATCAGAGCAATTAAACCATCAAGAACAACTTGAAGATTAATGAAGACACATGCATGAATGCATGAAGAACAGAAACATGCAATTGACACCAAACTTAACATGAGAATAGAGTCTCAACAGGAAAAAATATTTTTGGTTTTTATGATTTTGTAAATTTTTTTGTGCTTTTTCGAAAATTAAGTGGAAAAAGAAAATAAAGGTATC
>NC_029775.3:92839625-92840026 GCF_000817695.3 Arachis duranensis | reverse complement strand
AAAAAGGTATCAAAATTCTTAATGAGAATTCCAGGAATCATGCAATGTTTAGTCTAAGACTCCGGTCCAGGAATTAGACATGGCTTCACAGCCAGCCAAGCTTTCAGAGAAAGCTTCGGTCCAAAACACTAGACATGGCCAAAGGCCAGCCAAGCCTTAGCAGATCACTGCTCCAACAGCAAGATTGATAGAAATCAACATGCTCTTGTGATGATAAGTTGAAACCTCGGTCCAATGAAATTAGACATGGCTTCACAGCCAGCCAGACATCAACAAATCATCATGAAATTCTAGAATTCATCTTTAAGAATTCCGAAAAAAATACCTAATCTAAGCAACAAGATGAACCTTCAGTTGTCCAAACTCAACAATCCCCGGCAACGGCGCCAAAAACTTGGTGC
>NC_029775.3:92790421-92838578 GCF_000817695.3 Arachis duranensis | reverse complement strand
CTTGTCTGTGGTATTCCGAGTAGGATTCCGGGATTGAATGAATGTGACGTGCTTCAAACTTTAACCTGCTGGGCGTTAGTGACAGACGCAAAAGAGTGATTCTATTCCAGTAGGAGCGGGAACCAACCGGTGATTAGCCGTACTGTGACAGAGTGCGTGAGCATAGTTTTCACTGCGAGGATGGGAAGTAACCACTGACAACAGTGACACCCTACATAGAGCTTGCCATGGAAGGGACCTGCGTGTGAGAAGAGGATTTCAAGGAAGAGTTGAAGTCAGAGGACAAAGCATCTCCAAAACTCCAACATATTCCCCAGTGCTGCAAATCAAAGTAACATTGTCCCCTCTTTTATCAATTCCAGTAATTTCACTTTTAATCCAAATAATCCTATTGATATCCTGACTAAGATTAATGAAATAAATATTGATTGCTTCAAACCAATAATCTCTGTGGATTCGACCCTTACTCACGTAAGGTATTACATGGACGACCCAGTACACTTGCTGGTCAGTTGAACGGAATTGTGCAAGTAATCAGTTAGTTAAATTAGTTCTCCTTGGCACATGCCAAGGAGCCATTAATTAAGGATCACAATTTCGTCCACCAGCAAGCTATGGTCACCTTGTAAATCTTAGTCAGGCGAACTCAAATGGATATGGGTGATATACGAATAAAACATAAAGATAAAGATAGAGATACTTATGTAATTCATTGGTGGGAATTTCAGATAAGCGCATGAAGATGCTGTGTCCCTTCCGTCTCTCTGCTTTCCTACTGTCTTCATCCAATCCTTCTTACTCCTTTCCATGGCAAGCTTATGCAAGGGTTTCACCGTTGTCAGTGGCTACCTCCCATCCTCTCAGTGGAAATGTTCAACGCACCCTGTCACGGCACGGCTATCCATCTGTCGGTTCTCAATCAGGCCGGAATAGAATCCAGTGATTCTTTTGCGTCTGTCACTAACGCCCCGCCTTCAGGAGTTTGAAGCACGTCACAGTCATTCAATCATTGAATCCTTTGTCAGGCGATCAACCATGCATCGTGTATCAGGAATCTAAGAGATATTCACCCAATCTAAGGTAGAACGGAGGTGGTTGTCAATCACACGTTCATAGGTGAGAATGATGATGAGTGTCACGGATCATCACATTCATCAAGTTGAAGAACAAGTGATATCTTAGAACAAGAACAAGCGGAATTGAATGGAAGAACAATAGTAATTGCATTAATACTCGAGGTACAGCAGAGCTCCACACCTTAATCTATGGTGTGTAGAAACTCCACCGTTGAAAATACATAAGAACAAGGTCTAGGCATGGCCGTGAGGCCAGCCTCCCAATGATCAAAAGATCTAAAGAAAAAGATTCCAAAGATCAGAAGATCCTTAATACAATAGTAAAAGGTCCTATATATAGAGAACTAGTAGCCTAGGGTTTACAAAGATGAGCAAATGACATAAAAATCCACTTCCGGGCCCACTTGGTGTGTGCTTGGGCTGAGCATTGAAGCATTTTCGTGTAGAGACTCTTCTTCGAGTTAAACGCCAGCTTTAGTGCCAGTTTGGGCGTTTAACTCCCATTTTGGTGCCAGTTCCGGCGTTTAACGCTGGGATTTCTGAGGGTGACTTTGAACGCCGGTTTGGGCCATCAAATCTTGGGCAAAGTATGGACTATCATATATTGCTGGAAAGCCCAGGATGTCTACTTTCCAACGCCGTTGAGAGCGTGCCAATTGGGCTTCTGTAGCTCCATAAAATTCACTTCGAGTGCAGGAAGGTCAGAATCCAACAGCATCTGCAGCCCTTTTTAGTCTCTGAATCAGATTTTTGCTCAGGTCCTTCAATTTCAGCCAGAAAATACCTGAAATCATAGAAAAACACACAAACTCATAGTAAAGTCCAGAAAAGTGAATTTTAACTAAAAACTAATAAAAATATACTAAAAACTAACTAGATCATATTAAAAACATACTAAAAACAATGCCAAAAAGCGTACAAACTATCCGCTCATCAAATACTCACCACAAAACTTAGATAGAATTGTTGAGGATGAGAAGAGCAACCCCTGGATGTAAATGGCTCGTCAATTGGAGTTTCGTAGCAAATGTTATGGACATTTGAAGATGGAGCTAGGATTAGGTTTTCTCCTCTCTTCTCTCTTCTCCAAAGCTGCGCCCCTACCCTCATCCTTTAGGGTAAATGAGCTAAAATGCTCATAACTAATGTTTATATATGTTGGGTCTTGGGCCCACTTGAGCCCGGTTCACTTATTTTTGTTCGTTGGCCCAATTTTGGACCAAAACCTTTAAGATTAGAGCTTTAAATCGCATTTTAAATACTTCTACCTATCCTAATCATAAATCCTAATTTCTTAAACTTATTCACTTATAATTAATTTTCTCAGCTACAGTACCAGATAGATCTCAGCCGGCATTGCCGGTCAAAATTTCAATGCACATTTTTATGCAAAAAACTATGTTTTCCGACTCAGAAAAATTTATTGAATCCAAATATCATATTTAAATTATCAAATTCTGATTGCTAAATTTTCTAACCATATCCGCTCAAATCTAATTTATTATTTAATTAATTACGCTTTGATCGGGTTTTACAACAACAGTGGTAGAATTTTCACTAACTTTCAAAGATTATAAACACCAATTTCCCTAGAATTCAACTCAATCCTTTCTGGGACAAACCCAGCTTCTACCCAAGTTATATTTGACTAGGTTCACTCCCTAGACTTTTAACCACTAAGTGCTCACCCAACTTAGCAAGGAAATCCCCTCAAGATCATGAATATAAAACAGAAAAATGTACAAAGAATATTTGAAATAAACATTTGGATTTTCTCCAAATCTAACTCTCTTTGCCTTTTCTCTCAATGGTTTTTTTCTTAATTTCTCACATTAATGCCTTTTTCCATTAAAAATAAAGAAAGATAAAACTGAGAAAGTTGAATATTCAATAGAGAACCATGAAAGAGAAGAAGGGATAGTTTTGTAAGCTATGGAAACCCAAACTTTGTGCTCTCACACCTTAAATCAATCTCTGATCGTTTACCCCTTTAATAGAGGAGTAAAGCTTCCAAAGCTTGAAACTTGACTTCAACAACTTTGACTTTTTCTTCTCCAAATATCAGTAGTAATAACGGCACAGATGAAAGGTAGAGTAGCAGCAGTGATTGAACCTTACATGCATTCATACCTACCATCTTCTCTTTCATCCATTTTCAAATTTCTTGTAAGATCTAAGCCATTCATTTGTGCTTTGCCACGAAGTTTCTTTCTTATCCCTTGATTTGTAGCAGAGCTCCATAATCTTCATTTTACCAATTCGGTACATGCAGAGGGAAGGCTTCTTCAACAATCTTCAATGATGCACAAAGAAGGAAAGATTTCTCTGATGTAGCCTTCGGATTTGATATTTTCTTAGAGCCCTGGCTCATTTGACTTTCTTCTTCTTGCTTGATTTTGGTAACCCACTTATGCGAGATTTAGAATTTCCATAGCTTAACCGGCAAGTACACCAGGTCATCCAAGTAATACCTCAGGTGAGTGAGGACCGATCCCACGAGAATTATCGGATTGAGCAACAATGGTTATCCAATTAGCTTAGTCAAGCGAACAAAAAAGGGGTTTTGATGGTTGGAAGCACATAAAATAATAAACAAGAGAATAAAGAAAAGAAATAAAAGGTTTGGTGTAAAACAGTGAGAGAAGACAGTTAAGGCTTCGGAGATGTTCACTTTTCCAAACTAAAAGTTCTTACCAACTATTTTAACAACGCATGATTCATTTCATGACAAAATGTAATTAACTAAACCCTTATCTCTTAGTGATTTAGTTTTCCCTAACCTTCATTAACCGCCACTCTCGTGGTCACTTAATTCTTATTAGAGGGTTAAGTTCAAAATCTAGTTTATGGCCACAAAAACCCTAATTACCCAAAGTTAACTGGATTATATATCACATATCCCAATTAGTTCATGTAATTAGCAATTTAGGAGGAATTTGTTTTCAAACTGTTGTTCAAGCGAGATAACTCTCTCGAGAATCACAAGAACTCATGTAGAATAAGGGTCATACTCTCGTTCCACCCAGATTCATAAGATTAAGAATGAAAACAATCCTTGAAACTGAATCAGTACATTAATTAAAATAGAAAAGTAATAATCTTAATCCATAGAAGATAAATAGAGCTCCTAACCTTAACCAAGAAAGTTTAATTGCTCATGACTTACAGAAAAAACTAGGGTTCTGAAAAGTGTGCTGTGCGGAAGAGAGAAGATCCAAGATACAAGAGATCTTTTACCTTTTATACTAACCCTATTTTGTTTTATACTAAAACAAAATAATAAAGTCTAAACCTAAAAAATTTTGCTTGTAAATAAAAATAACTAAAATAAGATAAAGGATAACAATTAAAAGCTAAATCCCACTAAAGATGCTCCCTTGGGTGAGTTTGACTCGTATCTAACATTTTTCTAGCGTTTAACGCCAGTAGGGGGAAGTTCTACCGCTAGTTCTGTCCTTCTTGGGCGCTAAACGCCAAGTTCGGCATTTAGCGCCAGATTTGATAGTGATTCTAGAAGAAAAGTATAAACTATTATATATCATTGGAGAGCTCTGAAAGTAGGCTTTCCAATTCCATTAAAATCATGCCGATTGGACCTCTGTATCGCAAGTGATGCTCGTTGGAATGCGGGGAGGTCAGGGATGATAGCATCTACTTACTTTCTTTATTTTTGCACAAAACTCTGCCAAATTCGCCTGATTTCTCCTGAAATAATAATAACACCAAAATAACTCAAAGTTGCATCCAAAGAGCATTTTTGTACTAAAATAAAATAAAACTTAATAATTTCTAACTAAAATCAAATAGAAAATGAAGGAAAAAAGGGTACAAGATGCTAACGCATCACAACACCAAACTTAAATTGTTGCTTGTCCTCAAGCAACCAAAACAATATAGGACCAAGAAGAGAAAATGCCTAAGACTCGAGTGTTCATTTAAGCTCAGATCTAGCCACTGAGTGGGGCTAATGACACTCTAATTCTGAATAGGTTTGGCATCTCACTATCCTTTGAAGCTCCGAAGCATTGGTATCCTTCAGAACTAGAACTTAGATGATATTATAGATTCTCTTCTTTATGCTCTAATTGATTCTTGAACACAACTTTTTTTTCTTTTCTTTTCTTTGGTGATTTGCACCTTGAGCTTAGTCGTGACTCTAAGTGTTTTGTCTTCAAGGTTAACTTGATACAAGAACACCACAAGCACTTAACTAGAGAACTCCTTGAGTTCTAATTTTTCTGTTTTTTATTTCTCCCAGACAGTGGTGCTCAGAGCCTTAGGCATACTCTGTAACAGCAAGGATCACGACTTTAGGTGTTCAGTCTTAACGGTTACTTGACACCTTCACACCACAAGCATATGGTTAGGAAAAACCACTCCTTTGAGCTTTTAGATCAATTTTGACCCTCCTAACCAATGATGCTCAAAGCCTTGGACCTTTTTCTTTATTTTTCTTTTACTTTTTGTTTTTTTTTTGCTATTTATTTTGCTTCAAGAATAAATTTTTTTCTTATTTCAGAGAATCTATAATACTTCTCTAAGTTTCTGTACCTCAAGGATGAATATTCTTAACTTCAAGATCAAATATGCACTGTTTAGTTCAAGCATTCAGAATCAAAGATAATACTACCACATCAAAGCAATCAGAGTAATTCATAATATATAACTCAAACCTCATGCATTTTACTACTTCTTTTCTTTTCTTTTTGATTGTTCAAGCTCAGTGAGTAATACATGAGACAAATTTTTTTTTCAAAATAAATTTTCAAAATAGACGTAAACTACAAAGTAAATAACTAAACTAGAGAAATAATAAAGTACCACTATGAATCATACAAAGCTTTCAAATAGAAGACAGGAAATAAGATAGAATACTAAGAAATAGAAAATAAAATAGGCAAAAGATAATGAAACTCAACCACCTCAGTCATGGTGGCTGCTGCTCTCTCCGTGAAGATGATTCACCTCCATTTAGTGCCATTGAAGATAAAGTAAACAGGAAGCTCGCTCTTCAACACCAAACTTAAAAGTTTGCTTGTTCCCAAGCAAAGAAAAATCTTCATGGGTATTAAACATCCACCTGGCTTTTAACGCTAGGCGTTGCCTCCCTTCTTGGGCGTTAAATGCCCTCCTGGCATTTAACGCCATGTCCTGCTCCCTTTTATGGCGTTAAATGCCATTCCTCTTTGCTCTAGGGTGTTCTATTCCTCCTTCTGAGTTCTTTTGTCCCTGTCTTAAGTATTGTGCATGATCACAAACATAATTAAACAAAGGAAAATTATACATAAAAATGAAAACTAAAAGAGGTTCAAATTGAAATAAAAACTAAAGGATATTCATGGTTGGGTTACCTCCCAACAAGTGCTTCTGTACTGTTACTAACTTGACAGTTAGCTTCTCTAAGGAGGAGGGTCATAGGGGCTGAGATCCTCGCCCCTCACTGTGAACTTCTTTTCTGTGCTGTCATGTATCAACTCAATATACTCCAGAGACAGGATTCTATTTACTGTATGAGATAGGACTGGACTTCTAGTGAATACCACTTTCATCACCGGTAAGAAGTCTTCAATGGGGATCTTCTTGTTCTTCCAACCCTTGGGTACCTTCTTCTTAGGACCTCCTCCCTTCTTAGTGGATGGTGAATGCCCAACACTAAATTTAGGTTTGATGTCAAGAGAAATTGCATTTGTTCTCATCAAATGAGGGGGCTTAAGCAATGAACTCTACATGTAGGTACCTCCTTCTCCAGAGAGTGATGAAGGTTTAAAAACATTGAACACCAAATAGTCTTCATGCATCCTCATAACTAATTCTCCTTTGTCAACATCAATCTGAGCTCTCCCAGTGGCTAGGAATGGCCTTCCAAGGATCATAAAATTTTTTGCATCTTTTCCCATGTCAAGAATCACGAAATCTGTAGGGAGAAAAAGTTCTGTAATCTTAACCAAGACATTTTCTATTATTCCATGTGCCTGTTTTAGAGACTTGTCTGCCATTTGTAGTGCTATCCTTGTTGGTTGTGCCTCTTGAATTATGAGCTTTTTCATTACGGATAAGGGCATCAAATTGATGCCTGTACCAATATCACACAGCGCTTTCTCAAAGGTTGTGCTCCTGGTGGTGCATGAAATCTGAAAGTTTATTGGGTCTGGCATCTTCTTTGACAAGTTGTTATGAATTATGGCACTACAATCCTTGGTCAAGATCATTGTCTCATCTCCCTTTAAAATCCTCTTTCTTGACAATAATTCCTTCATGAATTTAACGTAGAAAGACATTTACTCTAAAACATCAATAAAAGGAATATTGATTTACAACTTCCTAAAGACTTCCAAGAACTTTGAAAACTACTTGTCTTTGGTCCTCTTTTGCAGTCTCTGGGGATATGGCATCTTAGACTTGTACTCAGAAGCCTTAGGTAATGCCGGGTGTGTGTCAAGAGTGACGGAAAAAGGATTGTCTGGATGCCTAGGAGGGGTGTGCTCTACCTTCTCCTCTTTCTTCTCTGGGGCTTCTTTTTCAACCGACTTTTCAGTAAATTGAGTCTCCATACTTGCCACTTGTTCACTTACCATGGTGATGGCCTTACACTCCTCTCTAGAATTGGAAACTGTGTCACTAGAAAGACTGTCAAAGGATCTCTTAAGTGTTCACTTGTCTAGCTGGTCTATTCGCATCTCCAGATTCCTAAAGTAGGCTTAGGCTTTTTGTATAAAGCTTTCTTGGCTTTTTGTGAGTTCTGCAACAATGGATGCCAAGTCAGGGGTACTTTGAGGTTAGGGAGGCTGAGAAGGAAGGTTGTTGACTTGATTCTGATTAAGACCTACCTGAGAGTTGTTGGCATAATTTGGTTACTATCTCCGAGGCTACTCCGCGCACCCAAAGTTTGGGTGATTCCTCCGTCCCTAGTTAAAGTTCTGAGAATAAAGAACATCATAGGGGGACATCTGGAGGAGCACTATGAACTTTAGCAACTGAGCTCTGGATGCTACTCAATTGTTGAGTGATAAAACTCATCTGTTGAGATAGGAGTTTGTTCTGAGCAAGAATTGCATCTACAGCATCCACTTCCATAACTCCTTTCTTCACTGAAGTCCTCTTAGATGAGTATGGGTACTGGTTGTTGGTGACCATCTCAATAAGCTCATTAGCCTTTTCAGGTGTCTTCTTCATGTATAAGGAACCACCTGCGGAGTTATCCAGAGACTGAAAATATCAGAGAGTCCTTCATAGAAAATATGTACTCTAATCCACTGTGAGAACATATCAGGAGGACACTTCTTGAGCATCAGCCTGTACCTCTCCCAAGCATCATAGAGGGGCTCACTTTCTCCTTGCCTAAAGGTTTGAACATCTGTCTTCAGCTTAGTCAATATCTAAGGAGGGAAGAACTTGGTCAGAAACTTGTTGACCACCTTGTCCCAAGTATTGAAGCTCTCCTTGGGATGAGTATTAAGCCAATGCTCGGCTCTATCCCTCACAGCAAATGGAAAGAGCATTAGCTTATAGATTTTAGGATCCATTCCATTAGTCTTCACATTATTACAGATATGCAGGAAGTTAGAGATGAACCGATTATGATCTTCATGTGGGAGTCCATGAAATTGCAAGTTTGTTGCACTAAACTGATCAGCTGTGGCTTGAGCTCAAAATTGTCTGCTCCAATGGGACGCATAGCAATATTGCACCCATAAAAGTCAGGAATGGAGGTAGTGTATGAACTGAGGGTCCTTCTGGATTGCTCATTACCATTCGGGTCCATGGTTAATTCCTCTCTATTCGTGCACACACAAACAGAAAACAAAGGAAAATGAAAATCTCTACATCAAAGTGTAAAGAGTTTCTAGTGAGGTATCCTGTGGAAAAGAAATAAAATAAAACAAAGCAAGCAATTAAACCCTAAAATTTTGAAAACTAAAAAGAAAAGATACTAGTAATTTCGAAAATTAAAAAGAAAGAAGACAACTAAAGGGACACCAAACTTAAAATAAAAAATTAAAGGAAAATAAACAAAACTAAAATCAAAAATTAAAATAAAAATTAAACAAACAAAACTAAGAAAAATACCTAATCTAAGCAATCAGACAACTGGTAGTTGTCAATCAAAAACAATCCCCGGTAACGGCGCCAAAAACTTGGTGCGAGATTTAGAATTTCCACAGCTTAACCGGCAAGTGCACCGGGTCATCCAAGTAATACCTCAGGTGAGTGAGGGTCGATCCCACGAGGATTGTCAGACTGAACAACAATGGTTATCCAATTAGCTTAGTCAGGCGAACAAAAAAGGAAATTTGATGGTTGAAAGCGCATAAAACAATAAATAAAAGAATAAAGAAAGCAAATAAAAGGTTTGGTGTAAAAAAATGAGAGAAAACAGTTAAGACTTCGAAGATGTTCATTTTTCCAGATTAAAAGTTCTTATCAACTATTTTAACAATGCATGATTCATTCCGTAGCAAACTGTAATAAACTAAACCCTAATCTCTTAGTGATTTAGTTTTCCCTAACCTTCATTAACCGCCACTCTCGTGGTCACTTAATTCCGATTAAAGGGTTAAGTTCAAAAACTGGTTTATAGCCACAAAAACTCTAATTATCCAAAGCTAACAGGATTATATATCACATATCCCAATTAGATCATGTAATTAGCAATTTAGGAGGAATTTATTTTCAAGCTGTTATTCAAACGAGATAACTCTCTCGAGAATCATAAGAACTCATGTAGAATAAGAGTCATACTCTCGTTCTACCCAGATTCATAAGATTAATAATGAAAACAATCCTTGAAACGGAATCAGTATATTAATTAAAATAGAAAAGTAATAATCTTAATCCATAGAAGATAAACAGAGCTCCTAACCTTAACCAAGGAGGTTTGGTTGCTCATGACTTACAGAGAAAACTAGAATTCTGAAAAGTGTGCTGTACGGAAGAGAGAAGATCCAAGATATAAGAGATCGTATCCCTTTTATTCTAACCTTATTTTATTTGATACTAAAATAAAATAATGAAGTCTAAACCTAAAAGATTTTAATTGTAAATAAAAATAACTAGAATAAGATAAAAGATAACAATTAAAAGCTAAATCCCACTAAAGATGCTCCCTTGGGTGAGTTTGACCTGTATCTGGTATTTTTCTGGCATTTAACGCCGGTAGGGGGAAGTTCTGGCGCTGGTTCTATCCTTCTTTGGCACTAAACACCAGGTTCGGCGTTTAGCTCCAAATTTGGCAGTGATTCCAGAAGAAAAGTATAGACTATTATATATTGTTGGAAAGCTCTAAAAGTTGACTTTCCAACACCATTAAAACCGCGTCAATTGAACCTCTGTAACTTAAGTTATGCTCATTGAAATACGGGGAGGTCAGGGTTGACAACATCTACTTACTTTCTTTGTTTTTGCACAAAACTCTGCCTAATTCGCCCGAATATCTCCAGAAATAATAAAAATACAAAAACAACTCAAAGTAGCATCCAAAGAATTTTTGCACTAAAATATAATAAAGCTTAATAATTTCTAACTAAAAAAACTAGAAAATGAAGGAAAAAATAGTACAAAATGCTCACACATCACCCACTTTTTCATCTTTGATTTGAACCCTAAGAATAGTTCCTCTTTCTAGCACAAAACTTATCATACAAATATGCATTTGCCCACATTTTTCTCTTTTCGTACATTAGATTGGCCTATAGACTCTCCTTCAATCCATACTCGTCAATAGCCTGCTCCCAATCAACCTCAAATTCTTCAACCTCCTTGTCCATATACAACCACCGCTTAAATAATGCCTTCAAGCTTTCATCCTTCACATTGGATGTCACATTCCTCTCAACATGCCACGTACACAATCGATGGGTGGCATCTGGTAAGACTTCTTTGACGGCCTTAGTCATTGATTTATCCTCATCTGTCACAACTACAAGTGGCTTTTTCTAGCACATTACTTCTACAAAATTTTCGAACATCCACCGATATAATGCAACACTTTCATCAAGTAGTAACCCAAAACTGAAAATAGTAGTTTGCTTGTGGTTGTTAGCTCCAGAAAAAATCACAACAGCCCTTTTATACTTGTTTTTTCTATGTGTGGAGTCGAAGGCTACTACATCACCAAAGTATTGGTAGTCTGATCTACTTGCTCCCTTAGCCCATAAAAGATTACCGAGTCTGTTGTCCATAGTCAAGTTGTATCTAGCAACCGACATCGAGTCAGCCCCAGCCTTCTCTTCAAGATATACAAGGACTGTATTTGTATCTCCGTCTGCTATTTTGACACATCGCATCTTATACTTATAATTATAGGCATCTTTTTTCAAGAACCCAAGCAAAGAATACCTTCCTGCCATGCTTGCCATATGTCCAAGGATTTTGGACATTGTGATTCCATGCGCATGCATACGATCTATTTGTGCCTTTGCTGCCTTGTTTATTTCTCGGTGACAATCAAATGGACCATCCCATAGGTGCTAATTCATGGTTGTGCTGCACGACTACTTTAATTAACATATAATCTAGATAAGAGTACTTACGCAATTTCACTCTATTATGATTTTCTCTCTTCTCACTTTTATTTCTATCCAAACAAAAGAAAATTTTCTCTTTATTTTGTTTCCATATATTTTCTCTTCATCCGAACAACACATAAAAAATCCATTTTTTCTACCCTTTTTTTCTCTTATTTTCGTTCCTTCTATTTTCCATCATCTATCCAAATAAAGTGTTAGGCAAAAAAATCTTAAACACATAATATATGACCAATAGTCATCGTAAATGTCACCTATAGCTAATTACTCCATTATAACACAAATGGATTTTTTTATCCAAAATAAAATAAAATAAAAATTATTTTCACAGAAAAATAACTCATATATTATATCCCAGAAGAATACACATAAGTATATAAAAACAAACTGTATCCATAAATAACATTACATTTTTTTTACTTTCATATTAGTTTTTTAATAATATGTACTCTTGAAAACTCATAAGCCAAACATGAGATGAAATTGTGTGTGGTATATGCTTGCAGAGAGTAATTGTGTAATAAAAATGGTGCTCCCTAATATTAAGTAAATTAGATTCCAAGATATAATACCAGAATAGTTTTCTATGGAAATAATATTTTTATTTTATTCCAGGATTGAATCCTAACACAAATATTTTAAAAATCGGCTTTTCTTACTATTTTCCTAGCTAAGACTATGTATTAGTCACTTTTCACCACAATTCCATCAAATTTGATCAACTATACCTAAATTAATCTTTATACAAACAAATCCTAAGACCTTGTTTTACCCCCTTCTGGATCTTTCTTAAACCTTAACCCTCCAAACCCACAAGATTCACTTTTGATTCATAAATACTATCCGACTCTATATCCACTACTCAAAAAATCCTCATTTTTCATATCAAGTATCAACTCTAATAAGATACACAAAAAGAAAAACTAGCTTGTTAACCTGAGAAAGACTTATCGGCGCCATCCCTAGACGCAGTGAATCAAGTCTCGGAGCAAGCTTTACTTTGGTGGATATCACGTCCTTTCCAGCGACACAATTGACTTCCTTTCTAGATAAAGCGCAGATTGCCTCTACTCACTACTATTTCTTCCTCCCTACGCACATCAGAAAACATCTATATATGCTTCCTTCATGTGATTCAAACCAGGTGGGCTAGTGAGAACACGTCTTCTTTTATTTATTTTTTCATTCTTGTTTCATATGTGGGTTTTCAAGTCTGGGTTACTTCATCTCATACAAACCCAGCCCACATGCAATATCCCTCCCACATAAACTCAGGCCCACACACTAAAATATTCAAAAAAATTCTAAATTAACTTAATTATTTTTGTAATTACCATCTCTTAATAGCTGGATTAGGTTTCTTTTACCGTAAACCTCTTTGACAAAAGTTATTTAATGTGGGTCCGTTCTTTGTAACACTTGTCGCTGCCTGCCATATATTATTGCTTTTGTTATGTGAAAAGTTACACATGTCCCTGCTTCCTGCTTGACACGCACAATCAGCACCTATGGATAGAATCTGACTTCAGCACCATAGAATTTCCCAAAAAATTATCACCAATAGAGGATAGAGTGATCTTTAATCAAATTATTTCAATATCACGCTATAAGAAAATAGGCCTGTGGCCACATTTTTTCTTGCCACGCTGGGTCAATGGCCAAGCTTTTATGAGAGTGGTGATTGATTAGAGATTCGGCCACGTTTTTTCTTGTTATGCTTCAAAAACGTGGCCATAAAGAGTGGTGACATGGTTTCATTGCACTGACATTTTAAAAGTGTGGCCGTTTCTTTTAACTCTTGGCGCGCTTCAAAAGTGTGGCTAAAAGATTTAAAAAAAGCTTTAGTTCAAAACAGTTTTGAAACACTCTCAATTTACCTGAAACCTTTTTTGCCGTTCCCTAGACACTAAACCACTAGCAAATAATCCTAAACACCAGTGACAGCGAAGAACCCCAGCAATCCAAAGAACATCGCTGGCGCTCGCAATGCCTCTGTCGGTGCTCCCTCTTCTGACACTCCCACAATCCCTGGTCCCTCTATTAGCACTCCTTTTGGCGATGACTCTGATTGTCCCTCGCAAACCCTCCATCGATGCTCCCTCCACTGCCGTTCCCTTTCATTGCTGCAAACCCTTTCTAATTTAGTATTCCGAGTTCTGTTCTTTAACTTCCACTTCTACAACCAGCAAAGGCTTTTCTTGGTGAGCTCAGCTCCTTTCTAGTTCTTTTTTTCCCTTTCCCTCAAATTCTTCATGGAATTTGGTGGTTGAGGTTGCTCGTTTGGGGGACTAGAGTTTGGCAAGCTTGGAATTTGAAGATTTTAGTGAAATTTCCGGTTTTATTTGTTTGTATTGTTATGTTATGTTATGGTATTCTAGATCTGTTCTAGCTTGTTGTTGTTATTTTTGCTAGGGTTTCTCTGTTTTGTTTATTATTGTTATCAATTAATTATTAATACTATGATATTTTGTGACGTGTATCGCATAATGGTGATTGACTTTAGTTGTTTTCTGAAATTGTTGCAGATTTGGTAACTTAGGTTATTATTGGAAGTGAGTGAGTGTAAAATGCAGAAGGCAACTGGAGACGCAAAAAGCATGGGGAAGAGGTCACTTGAGGGTGGAGAAGATGACCAGCTTGAACAAAAGAGTGATGAATTCATATTTAATGATAATTTTTAGCTTGAAATGAGTTAATTTTATCACATAAACTTGTACTTATTCATTGAAAATATCATGCTTTTGTGAATTCTTTCTAAATTGTGCTTAATTGTGAAAAACATGCTTTTTATGCTTAAAATTACCAATTTTAATTCACTTTTCTCTCATTCGATGCTTTGATATATTTGTTTGAGTGATTTAAGGTTTTGAAGGCAATAATGACTTGAAGAAGTGGAAAAAAAGCATGCAAAGTGAAAGAATTCAAGAAATGAAGGAATTGTAAAGCTGTCAATCCTAACCTCTTCGCACTAAATTGATCATAACTTGAGCTACAAAGATCCAAATGAGGCGGTTTCAGTGGCATTAGAAAGTTAACATCCGGGGCTTTAAAATGATATGCATATATCTATAGTGGACAAGGAGTTAAGTGGGCGTACGCACACATCGTGTGCTTATACACATGTTTGAGTGTGTGCCTCATTTATTACAGCACATGATCAGTGATTACAAGCTCATTTTGGACCCAATCCAACTCATTTCTGATGTTATTGAACTAAGAATTGAAGGGGATGAACCAAGTAGTCATAGTTTAGGTTTTTTTATCATGTTTTAGGAGATTCTAGAGAGAGAAACTCCAACTTCTCTCTAGAATTCTAGGATTTTAGCTTAGTTTTCTCTGTAGTTTTAGGTTTTGATCTTATTTTAGTTTAGTTTCTTTATATTTTCTTATTCTAGCATCTCAATTCCCTTAGTTTACTTATTAATTTTCTCTATTTTGTTGCTTTTATGTTCATGAACTCTTGTTAAGTTTGATTCCATTTAATGCAATTTGATGTTTTATGTTTCCTTGATGCTTGTTTGGGTTATTGTTATTATTTTCTTGCAATTGGTAGTTTAGATTTTATTATTATTGTAATTTACCATGTTTCTTTTTTATGCACACCAAGTATTTGATAAAATGCTTGCCTTAATTTTAGTGTAGTTTTTCACACTCTTGGCTTGGAATTGAGGACTTAGGTGACTTTGAGTCATTGATGTCCAATCTTGATTATAACTAGGATTATTAGTTGGTTTGGTTTCCACTAACCCTGGTCTTTCAATAAGTTAATTACTGAGTTGGCTAGTACTTGTGCATTGAGATCAATTATGCCTATTTGACTTATCCTCGATGTAGGGTTGATGAAATGGGATTAATTCTTCACAATTGTCATGTTTGTGGTCAATGATTAGGATAGGAACTCTTAAATCTCAACCTTTGCCGAGAGTTCTTTTTTGCTATTTGAATTCCATTTTTATTGATTACTTGCTTTGAGTTTAATTCCTTGCATGCTTCTTTACTTCTTTTAAATTCTTGTTTATTTTTATCCACACTCCCAATTTTCTCCATAGCCAATAATGAGCATTCGATTGCAATTTCTAGCAAGAACAACCCGAGATTCTACTCCCGGTTATTTTGGTTTGTATTGTGACAACCTTTTAAACTTTGATTGTGAGAATTAATTGTCGATTTAGACTATACTTGCAACGAGATTCTTTTTGTGAAAATTCTAAACCGACATTAATCCCTTACATCAAGTTTTTGGTGCCGTTGCCGGAAAATTGCAATGGTATTATACTATTGGCTATTGTGAATATGTTAATATGTAGTAACTTGCTTTTTGGTTGTTTGCTTGTTTTTGTTAGTAGCTAGAATTGTGTTTTTCTTGTTTCTTGATAGCTTTTATTTTTATTTTTTCTCTTTTCTATGAATTCTCACTCTTTTGGCTTGAAGTTTAGTTGTTACAATATTATAGAAAATGGCGATCTTAATGATGGTGTGCACCAAGGGTTGAATTATCATTTGAGGGAGGAACCACATTCATATGGTCAATTCTCATGGCAATCTCCTCTCCCATGCCACAATGATCATAACTCATCCTATAGTGCATACCAACCAATTGACTATGGTGACCTTTGGCATTGATTACCAATCTCAACCACCATATTTATATGAAATCTATCATTAACATTGTCCTCAAACATCGTTCTACCACCAAACACTTCCATATGAGCCAAAACCATACCTACCATACCACCATCCTTATGTGCCTTATGAACCATACTTAGAACCACTACAATTTCAATACCAATACTCTCAAATCCCTCTTGAAGACATACCTCTATACACATCACCTCAAAATTCTCACCAATATGAGCCACCTTCTACATATGAAGACCTTTTTTCAATTGACAAACCCTCTTTTTTCCCACAACCATCAACGGAGGAAGCACTCCAATTGTTCTTTCAAAAGTAAGAAGAGTACCAAAGGAGGCAAGAAAATATCATGACTATCTTAGCTGGAGCTTTATCTCACTTGGCCTTGATGCACTGCTCCAACAATTCAAGCAATTCTATGGATGAAAGTGAAGACCTAACTCCAATTGAAGCATGTGAAGTGGAAGAAAGTTTGGAATTTCAAGGAAAAGAAGAGGAGTAGAAGCATGAGTTGCAAGTGAAGAAGGTTGAAACTAAGGAATTAGAAGTAGTTGAAGAGTTTGAAGAAGTTAAAAAAAGAAACAAGCTTGAGAAAGCTTGTCAAGAGGTGGAGATCATACAACAAGAGAAAAAGGATTGGAACTCACATTGCCAAAGCCATTTGAAGTCTTCCCACCTAAGTCACCATCCATTCCTCCATTTAAGTGAGTAAAGTCCTTAACCTTAAACTTTATTATTCCACTTGAATATGAGTTGCTTGAAATGGATAGTCAACTTAGAAATCATTGTGGATTGAAAAGTAAGAGAAAGTTAGGTAGTAGTTGGAGACATAATTCTAGGGTGATTAAGGTTGAACCCTTTGAAGTTTGGTTTTAATGGTTGGCGGAATGCCAAATTGGGTAGATTTCAGAAGGTGTGTGGGTGCTCAAGTGAGAATGTCAAGGTCTTGTCACTCGAATGAAATCATGAAGTTCAATTTGAAGACGGGTGTGAAAACAAGGTTTGGAAGCCCGGATTATATGATGTGGATTAATTTTGGGAGCTCGGAGCTTGTTTCAACTTTCATCAAAGCTTTGGTGCATTTAGTTGGGAGTCTCAAAGATCATTAGAAGTCCAAGTATTGATGGAGGCTCAAGGATGAGTTCAAGTACAAGCCTCCTTGATAAGAGCTCTCTAAAATGTCCAACTTAAGGATAATAAACAAAAGTGTTAGGTGAGAGACAACCCACCATGGTAAAATCTTTCAACTTCTATTCTTTATATCATTCTTGTAAATATGTCTCTCAATTGTTATCTTGCTTTGGCAGATTTTTGTTTTAAGTTGTATATTCGAATAGTTAATAATCTTGTTTTAAATTGTCTTTTTGTCTTAAATTGCATGTTTAAAGAGTTGAAATAATTTTTGAAAATTAGAAATTTTGTTAATTTGAATTTGAATTTGTTTTTAGAATGTAAATAATAGATTAAAAAATTTTGTTTATGCTTTAGTTGTTATAAAAAAAAAACTTTTTTGTTTATAATTTTTCTCTTAATATAATTATTTGTTCTTGCATCTGCATTCATTATGCTGATATCTCCCTTCTCTTCTACCCCTTATTCCCCTTTCCCTCCTTGTTCCACTTCGGGACATCTGGTATCAGAGCCTGATGGGGAAGTAGGAATATTACTATTATCATTAAACTATCTCTGAAATTCATGGATCTGGGAATTTTATTTACTGTTCATATTCTTATTTACTGTTCATGTTCTTATTTTCTGTATACCTTAAACAATACTTTAAATCTGGAAGTACAGGCTGTTTAATCTGATCACTTAAAGGGACTGTAGCAGTAAGACCCTTGAGATTAGGTAGTAAGACTAATTTGTCAATGTTTCTGAAGGTGATAAGATCCGAACGTAAGAACTCCTAGTGGCTATGGATTTAAGGGATTCAAAAAAAAGAGTTAAAAACCCCAGATTAAAAAATTTGAGTGATAGTTTAGTGATAATAAATATGTTCTTTCTGAACCAAAGGATGGCAATGATATCAGATTTTATGAAAATATGTCTAAACTCTTCCGCTCTCTTTCTAGACGCTTTTCTTCTTCTTCTCAGTCTTCTCCTCCACCTCTCCAATCCATTCTTCCTCCAATCCTCTTACTAAGAAAGTAGCTCGTCCTGAGAAACTTTCTCCCAAACACAATATCATCAAAATCCCTCAAGATGGGTTATATGTCCCTCAAGCCATTGACAATTGACAATCAAGCCATTGATAATTGGGAAATACCCTCAATCAAGCCATTGACAATTGGGAAATACCCAAAATCCCTCAAGATGGGTTATATGTCCCTAAGGACAACAAAAGAAAATCAACCTATATCATCAAAACCTCTGAAAATAACATTTCTCTAGGACTAGATTCCGGTGAGGAATTCCATCTTTTGACCAAAAATCCGTTAAAGAACATGCCCATCACTACAGATATCTCCACATAGGGTGTGTCCAAGTTGCCGTCAAGCCTCTCATCTGAGAAGGTTTGAATGCCTCCATCCTCATGTGTCTTAGAGATATTAGACACAATAACTTCCATGACTCCTTGATCGAAACAATTGAAACAAGTCTAGGACATGGTCCGGTTTACTTCAACTATTTCCCAAACAAAACTGTTAGCTTGTTAGACATTAACATTCTTGACTCTCTTTTTCTAAACATCCGAATTCATGGTCTCAACATGAAAGAAGGATCCATTCCATCTGCTTTAATCTATAGGATTCAATACAAGGTTATAAACACTTGTAACTCTAGAGTCCTTCTTAAATCCCAAGATCGTGAAACCACTTTGTTTGTCACTGACATGACAAAGGCCAACGTCACGATCCCAAGGCTCATAAGGTGGGATGAAATTGACCTTTCCCAGTCATGGTCAATTGACCGAGCCATCTCAACACAACCTAGACAAGCACCTCTCTTATGAGAAATAAAACAGGATGAATCCAGGAAAGTAGAGATTTTGTTTGACAGACGAAACTCCTTTTCCTCCAGATCTGAAGCAGGAACATCCAATGATTTTGCTTCAGCAAGAAGGTCTTTCTTCGTGACTTCTCAATCTCAGTTTTCAAAAATTTCAAAACCAGTACATTCTGAAATCAATATTTCAGGATTACAAAATAATTCAAACATTTCTCAAGCAGTTTATCAAACCGATGGTAAGAATTCAGATAATGATGTTGAAATAGAATCTTCCATTCAATATCCAACATACTCATCTATGAATGATGCCCAATGAGTATCACATAATTTGTTATAAATAGGGAAGCTTTACGTAAAAACCTTGAATCTGAGGAATATGACCTCCACAGGGAATGGTATTTACGTACATATACAACTACTCAAATTTCATCATTCAAAGAAAAGTACTACAATTTTTTAAATGATGTTAAAATGCATATTCCTTTCTTTGAATGGTTTCATGATTACACCATCAAAAATAATATTGATTATCCTTTCAAAAACAAACAAACTTCACTTTTAGCAAATGTCATTTCAACCTGGAAAGTTAAAGATGGGAATTTAGTCAGATCTGAATTTCCTCCAAAAGGACCTTTTGTTATTTCAAATACAGAAGGACATAACCCAGTTATGGTCTCTCCATTCAAAACCAAAAATGTAGATGAAGCAGTCACTCCAAAAGATATCAAAAATCTTATTAAACAGGCAAATTACACCAACAGATTTTTACAATGTTTGGGTGACAACCTTTCATCTTCAGGATCTCTTTTGTCTTCAAAAAACGTCCATGAAACTTCTATTTCCAAAACTATTGAAAAACCCCTTTTTCAAACCTTTTAAAATGAGTAGCAAAGCAAAACAAAGTCTTAAAACCTCTATTTTAAAACAACAATCTAGTCATTCAGAAGTCATGCAAAAGATCGATCAACTTCTAAATCGTCTTACTACTGTCCCTGAAACTCCTACAAACTCTGGTGAATCTACCTCTCGTATTCAAACTCCCTCATCCAAAGCCATAAATGCCCTTGGCCATGATTCCAACGAATCTTCCTCTGAGCAAAGTGATGATTCTGCCAAATCGTCCCTCAAGGTTAGCCCTATTATGACCAACTCTCTAACCAAGTGGAAGGGTTTAACCAAACCCTCTGCGTATGGTTATAATCGAGCATCTGCTCTAGATCTAGCTCTCAAAGAAAGAGAACTAGGTTTTGTCAGCTTCAATGCCAATAATGTCTATGAATGGAATATAGACGGCAAAACCGAATATAATATCATGAGTATGCTTCAGCATATGACAATGGTAGGCACAGCCTATCAAGCAGCCCATGAAACTTCTGAAGAAGCAATAACCAATGTTATTGTTTCTGGGTTCAGTGGTCAACTCAAAGGATGGTGGGATAACTACCTTTTTGATAACCAAAAATACTCAATCTTTTCTGCCATAAAAGTCAATGATCAGAAAGAACCCATCATTGGAGACGACGGGGAACCTATCCCTGATGCTGTCAACACCTTAATCTTTACCATAGCAAGCCACTTCATAAGTGACCCATCTCATTGGAAAGACCGATCTGCTGAACTGCTTTCTAATCTTAGATGCAAAACTTTGTCTGACTTTCGATGGTATAAGGACACCTTTCTTACTAGGGTCTATACCAGAGAAGACAGTCAACAACCTTTCTGAAAAGAAACATTTCTTGCTGGACTCCCCAAATCCCTGGAGATAAAGTAAGGGACAAAATTCGTAGCTTAACCCCAGACGGGATAATACCCTATGACGAGTTAAGTTATGGTCAACTCATTTCTTTCATCCAAAAGGTTGCTCTGAAGATTTGTCAAAATGATAAAATCCAAAGGCAACTTGCTCGTGAGAAAACCTAAAATCGTATTGATCTGGGAACTTTCTGTGAACAATTTGGTCTTCTTGCTTGTCATCCAAGGAAATCTAAAAGTTCATCCAATCGAAAAGTTTTTAAACCTAATCCTGAAAAGAATTTCAGAAGATCTAGAAAAGATTTTCAAAATCCTAAAATTGAAAAATGTTTCCAAAAGAATTTCCAAAATCACCCACACAAAAACCCCATTATTTGCTATACATGTAAGAGACCAGAACATATTAGCAAATGCTGTCGGTTAAAAGGAAAGATTAATAATATAAACCTTGATCCTCTGATTGAGGAACAGATTAATAATCTTTTGATTGAAAGCTCAGATAATGATTCTGACCCAGAATCTTCGGATGACATGAATAACATCCAAGTCGATGACATTGAATCATCCTCAGATTCAGATGTTAAACAAATTAATGTTTTATCCAAAGATAAAGATCTCTTATTTGATGCTATCGAGGCTATTGACAATCCAGAACAAAAGAAAGGCTTTCTTTTGAAATTGAAAAGATCTTTGCAAAAGGAGAAAAAACCCAAAAATTTGGTCCTTAGTAATAAATATAACGTCAAACCTATTTTCAAAAAAAATTAGAAAAATAAGTTATTCGTCCCATAACCATCCAGGATCTCCAAACAAAGGTTAACAACCTTAAGAGGGAAATCCAGGAAATCAAAAGAAATCAAGACAATCATCAAATCATTCTCTCGCAGATAATACAACAAGAAGAGTCTGATGATGAAGAACTTGATTCTCTTTCAAACCAAACTGAGTGTTCTAAGAAACAAGAAAATAAAATTTCTAACGGCAATGAAGGAAAAGAAAGTTTGAGAATAATAAATGTGTTCTATTTTATGAAGCATCGTGTTCATGTTCGAATTGTCGTTAAAGATTTTGTTTTCGACACCATTGCACTCTTTGACTCTGGTGCAGATTCAAACTGTATTAAGGAAGGTCTGATCCCCATAAAATATTTTGAAAAGTCTACTAAACGTCTTAGCTAAATAACGGGCAAAAGGCTAAGTATCAATTTTAAACTAATTGATGTTTTTGTTGAAAAGGGTAATCTTAGAATTCCCACCGAATTCATCATAGCAAAGAATATAAAAAATGATGTAGTCTTAGGGACACCTTTCATAATCCTTTTGTTTCCATATCTGGCAGATTTTCCTGGACTAACCTCTTTTGTGAAAGGACAGGTAACTTTCTTTGAGTTCTTAGACTCACCAAAGCAGAGATCTCTAAACTTAATTGAATCCAAGACCAAATAGATTTGCTTTTTGAAAGAAGAAATCTCTTTCAAAACCCTTGAATCGCAACTTTCCCAACCAAAGATTCAAGATAAAATAAAAAATCTTTCAAATCAAATTGAAAAGTCTATCTGTTCTGATTTGCTTCATGCCTTCTGGAATAGGAAAGAACACATTGTTGATCTTCCCTATGAAAAAAATTTCAAGAAATCAAAAATCCTTACAAAAGTCCGTCCCATTCAGATGAATGAGCAACTTTTGCAGCATTGTCAAAAAGAAATTAAAGATCTTTTGGATAAAGGATTAATTCGTCCTAGCAAGAGTCTTTGGTCCTGTTCTGCTTTTTATGTTAATAAATAAGCTGAGATAGAATGAGAAACCCCTAGACTTGTCATCAATTACAAACCTTTGAACCAAGCTTTGCAATGGATTCGTTATCCTATCCCAAACAAAAAGAATTTGCTTAATAGATTAAACTCCACAAACATTTTTTCAAAATTTGATATGAAATCCGATTTTTGGTATATCCAAATCACAGAATCAGACCGATATAAAACAGCATTTACAGTTCCATTCGGTCAATATGAATAGAATGTAATGCCTTTTGGTCTGAAAAAATCCCCATCTGAATTTCAAAAAATCATGAACGACATTTTCAACTCATACTCAAACTTTGCGATCGTTCATATTGATGATGTCTTAATCTTTTCCCAAACTTTATATGAACATTTCAAGCATGTTAAAAATTTTATGTACGTCATCCAAAAAAATGGTTTTGCTGTCTCTAAATAAAAAAATTGTTCTTTTCCAAACAAAAATCCGTTTTCTTGGTCATATGATTTTCCAAGGAACTATAACTCCAATTGAAAGATCGATTTTGTTTGCAGAAAAATTTCCAGATTATATCCTTGATAAACCTCAGCTCCAGAGGTTCCTAGGATGTCTCAATTATGTATCGGATTTCATCCCAAATCTTAACAATCTCATTAAGCTTCTCCATGATAGACTCAAGAAAAATCCCCCACCATGGACAGACAAGCATTCTGATATTATTAGATTTCTTAAAACTAAAGTCCGCAATCTTCCTTGTCTTTGCCTACCCGTTCTTCATGCATTTAAGATAGTGGAAACGGATGCATCAGATTTAGGATATGGGGGTATCCTAAAACAAAAATTGCATGATAAAGAATGTATCATTTCATTTACATCCAAACATTGGAATAGCACTCAACAAAAGTATTCCACAATCAAAAAAAAAAAAATTTTAGCCATAGTTTTATGCATTACAAAATTTCAATATGACTTACTCAATCAAAAATTTTTAGTACGAGTTGATTGTAAATCAGCCAAAGACGTTTTGCAAAATGATGTTAAAAACCTTACATCAAAATAAATTTTTGCCAGATGGCAAGCCATTTTAAGTGTTTTTTATTTTGATATTGAGCACATCAATGGTAATTCAAACTCTCTCCCTGACTTTCTCACACATGAATATTTGCAGGGAGACAAGCAAGGATACGACAATGCCTAAAAAGGCAACTTTAGCCTATGCTAGAGGCAGAGGCGTTCGCCTAGCCCTACCTGGGCCAATCAGAAAATCTGGGTCTAGCACCCCAACTGGGTCATCTACCCAACAACCTACCCAACAATCCTCCAAAAGCCCAGCCCAACAACCAATTGAACCAACAACCAATCAATCCAAATAAACTAAGTTAGACTACGCCTTCCTAATCGAAACCCTCCTGGCTCTACAGGACCAAGGCCTTACAAAACTTAACAAAAAAACTTGGGCTGACATTTGCAGTGAGTCAGATGAAGAAATTGACTTAACACAAATGATATCCCAAATGGCCAACCAAAAAATAGTCATACAAAGACCAAAAGAAAAAGCTATTATCCAAACACCCCAAACATCCTCAATTACTACCAAAATACAAAATGCCCAAACTAATTACAGGCTCACAAACAAAACCTCAAATATTATCCATATGGAGACTAAATTCTGGGATAGCTCACCAAACAAAGTCATCCCAAAGATATTTTCTACTGGATTCCACTTCAGGCCATTGGCACCCAACAAGACCCGCCAATTTTACGAATTCATCCTAATAGATACTGACTCAGTAGCTATTAAACATTATAAAGACAAAACCAATCTTGATCTTATAACCCATTCAACCATCCAAATCCTTAGAATTTTGTCCCCAAAGCAATTTGGGAACAATCTAAATAAAATTAAAAAAATTTCTCAAAATTATGACCCAATAGGTTTTAGTTATTGGGATTAAATGGAGGCCTAGACTAAAGTATTTTGGTTCCAAAATACTTAGCACAGACATTCATAGTTAATATATTTTTAAAAAAATCAATTATGTTTTTTCAAATTGGTTCTACCAATGGTGGGACTTCTTTGGGCCAATTCCAGAAATTCTACCATCACCTACGGATGAAGGGTATAAACTTTTTCAATCAAAATTTAACAGTCAGGCCACGTATTCCTGTAATGATAAAATTCTTTTCAACTTTTTCTTTGGCATGGGTATTCTCATGGCAATGCAAATATACAAAATCAGACCACCCAAAATCCTTTCCAATCCTGCAAAGGCGTGGTTATGTCAAATGGTGGCCTCAATTTGATTCATCAATGGCCTACCCAAAAAAGGTCAGAGAATGGTTCAAATCCAATCCCGATTGTCAAAAGATTTCAGATCCAGAAATGGTTTTGTTTCTCAATCAGAAAGCCCAAATTGCCGCAGCCCTCGCAGGTGCTCAATCAAAAGAAACTCTAGCAAAACATCTTCAGCAAATTATGCAAATGATCGAAGAAGAAAAAAACACAAAGAAGATCCTACTTCGTCAGCAGAATCTTCAAGCGATTATAACCAGAATGAAGACGACTGCTTTGGAATTGACCTAGGAGAGGATTAGTCTTTAATCCTGAAATTTATGTAATCACAAAATTCTTAATCATATCAACTTGTACTGTAGAAATAGTACCGGTCATTTTCAACTGTACTGTAGAAACAGTAGAATCTTCAATTATAAAAGGAAGCCTCGTTCTCATTATGAGGCACCCTTCAGTTTTACAAACATAGAGAGAAGTTAGTGAGAGAAGCTCTGAGAGATCCCTTGTAAGCTCTCCAACTCTTTATATATATATATAGCTTATATTTAAATTTGATAAGTTAAATTAAAAATAATATTTTATAACCATATATTTTTCAAGTTTAGTATAATACTATCATCGTCATTATATAATAAACGTGTTAAATATGCTATTTTATTTTTATTCAAAGTAAAATATAACTAGAAGAGTCTAAAGTATATAATATTCTTGAACCATAAGGAGAAAGACATGAAAAAATAAGAACATATATAACTGTAATAATAGCATGTCAATTTTCTACTAAACTTTATATAAAAAAGCTAATAAAAATTTATCGACAATCTAGTATCTTACTAACTTCATTAGAAAAGCAATTGGCATATGATGTTGTGCTCCTTATTACACATTTCATTTCAAATATGAAAACAGAGTTATAGATAAATTAGTTATATCTAAAGAAAATATTTGTACAAAAGTGTAAATCATAACATGCTATTAAAATGAAAATAATATTATTCTTACCTAATTATTATTAAAAACCTCTTTGAACACGACATTTGTTGTTGATGACTTTGGATTGCCATCTTCGTCTAGAATTAAAACCTTGAGGTTACTGCGACTCTTAACTCTTGATAAAGCAACATAAAATTGTCCATGGGTGAACACTGATTTTGGCAAATAAAGTCCTACATGTGACAATGATTGACCCTGACTTTTGTTAATGGTCATTGCAAAGCATACTGTTAATGAAAATTGTCTTCATTGGAACTTAAATGGCAATTCTGAATCTGAAGGGATCAAGTTCATTCTTGGAATGTACACTTTATCTCCAATATTTCTACCGGTCACTACCGTCGCTCCAATTACATTGCTGCCAAGTTCATTAACTATTAATCTTGTCCCGTTGCATAAACCTGAAGTCTGGTCTATATTTCGTAGTAGCATTACTGCGACTCCTGACTTCAAAGTCAACTTGTGATTGGGTAGTTCCGAACATTTGATGTCATTTAGGAACTCTAGTGTGAACCACTCTTGTTGTACATCTTCATTCTCATCAGCTTGACATGTTGTGTCAGAGTTCAAATACTCCTTTTCTATCCCTGAAAAGATTGTCAAGACAAAATTGTTTACCTTCTCGACACTTTCAAGCGTGGGTGCAAGAATTGCTCTACTCTGAAAATACCTGTAATCTAACATGTTTTGCAACAAATTTAGATATGCAAAGTCTACCAAATGAGAGAGAGGGTCATCAGTAGTTGTAATCAATAGATCATCTGGAATTTCAACTTCTGATTCATCACCAACAACAGAGACAATATTTTCATTTTCAACATCAAGTATCCAATTAGCAAATCTCTTTATTTCACCTTCATTTTGATTCGAAGAAGACATTAGAAGCCTCATGTTCGTATGCAATTTCAGAACCTTACAAAATGACCACAGATGGGATGAGTTAATAGCGGATGCTAATATATCGTGTCTACTTCCTTTCGAAATCATGTGAAGTATCTGTCTGAAATCACCTCCTAGAATAACAACTTTACCACCAAATGATTGATGTGTCTTATGTTGATCGGTAACTGACATAAAATACCTGAGCGTCCGATCAAGTGCTTCAAAGCACATTTTATTGAGTCAATTTTTTAAAATACTAAATTAAGTCGATTTTGTCAGAACAACATTAGAAACAGAATTAAGTATAGAAGAATGTCAAATTATTTTTTTTAAAATAGTATAAATAACCTCACATCTTATAAGACTGATAATCCTATTTACTTTATTATAATCCTTTGTAATTACCATAGTAGCTTATAAATTATATAAATTTTCAAAAAATATTCTCAAACCCAGTTGCTTATTTAAAAATTCAAAAAAAGTATATTTGAATTTAAATTTAAAATTCTAAACATAGTACTTTAATTAAAAATTATAATTAGATTTATTTTTAAAATAAGTAAATATTAAAAATTAAAAACTAACTTAATTTTATCAATAATAATTCAAAAGAAAAAATTTATAACTTTATGACATTAAATATTAAATTAGAAATTATCAGAATATCAACGGTGAGAATCAAATTAAAAATAAAACCACAAGTAATAACCAAATAACTTCAATTTATATTTAAAAATATTTTAAATTCCAAACATAAAAATCAAAAAGATCCAAAAGAAAAATAACAACTCAAGAAAAGACAATGTTTCCACCAAAACAAACATATACTTGGCATTATTCTATTAGATAGACTCTAAAAGGGATTCCAAAACATGTGCATCCAAATTCTCAAGTTTCATTCTCAATCTTGATCTTCTTGCAAGTTGAAGTATCTCCTTCCACCTTCGAATCTTCCGACTCCGAGGATAGTCGCTTAGTTGGTGTAATAGCATTTTCCAACAATTGAATTTATCATGGCCGCAACTTCATTGGAGAATTCAAGTAACAAATTCTGTACAAAATACCATGTTAAATTAAAGACTTCTTTCTAACCTTTGATTTTATCTCACTAATATTTTTTGAATAAAATTAAGATCTAATTTTGAGAGAACAAACAAACAAAAAATTTATTTTTTGAACAAATACCTTAGCACCTTCTACTTTCTCCCCTTCAATGATTGATGATGCCTTTGAAATTGGAAGCAAACTACGGTGTAGTCAACATCCTAAAATTATAATTAATTATTAATTATTATTTATAAATTAGATACTACTAATGACCAAGGAAGCAAAAAATAAACTGATTTTTAATAAAAAAAATACACTTACACTGGTTTAAATTAACCACGTACTCATGATGTGTAGTCTTGAAGTAACCCTTATTGAGTTCAACCAAAGTATAATTAACGTAAATTTTTTTAAAATTCTAAATTTCTTTAAAAGAATGTATGTAGCTGCAAATTTTAGAAAAATCAACAAAATTTTAAAAAATAATGGTAAAAAGAATTAATAAATTTTTAAAAAATAGTGTTAAAATGTAAAAAATTACAACTTAAGTAAAATAATTTAAAATTTAAAAAATAACAATATAAATACAACAATTTAAAATTTAAAAAAGTAAAATAATTTAAAATTTAAAAAAATAACAATCTAAGTATAACACTCTAAAATTTAAAAAATAACAACCTAAATAAAATAACCTAAACAAATAAAATAATTTAAAATTTAAAAAATAACAACTTAAGTAAAACAACAAAAACTTAAAATCAGAAAATAACAACCTAAATAAATAATAATTTATAATATATAATTAATAAATATAATTCTAAAAATTTCTAGTGACGACACTTAAGCAAATGAACTCTCAAATTCAATGCACACCAGCTGCGCCTATGCGTGCGCACAAGGTGGGTTAACGAAACCCTAATTCTTGCTCTCAGCTTCCTTCCCCCTTTCTCTTCTCCCTTCCCTCTCCTCACCGCAGCCCTTCTCTTCTCCCTCACAGACCCCCTTGTCGCGTTTCCTCTTCTCCCTCACCGCCGCGCCAGCACCCCCTTTTTTCTGCATCACCCTTCAGCGTTTCTCAGAATCGCCACCAATAGCCCCTGCTTCACCTTGAACCATCCCTTCACCCACAACTGCAGGCGAGCTCTCCCCCTTCACCATCACCTCCAGCTCCCGACCCTCCTCTTCGCGCTACAGTAGCGCCGCCAGAGCCCCACCTTCTCGCGTCCGAACCCTTCCCCTGTTTCTCGCCGAGCCCAGGAGCTCCGCCGAGCACAGGAGTCTTCGCGCCAACCCCTGCTTCACCAACACGCAGCAGCGTGGAGTTCCCCCGTCCGAACCATAGACCTATCGCAACCATCAGAGCCCCTTTCCGTCGAGCTCAGCACCGCCGCGCCAACCCTATTCTCCTCTCTCGCGTCGCAGAGATACCACCTGGTCCAGCCCCGTGTCTTTGCATTTTCTTTCCCTGTCTTCAAGTAGCTTTTTGATTCATTTCTCTTTAAATTTGTTTTCTGTTTTGGACTTTGGTTCATTTAGGATTGGTAATATTTTAATTTTTAGTTGATAGTTTGATTTGGTTAGGATTATTTGCTGCTGTTAGGTTGCTTTAGAGTAGGATTATTGTTAGTTCATAGATAATTAATCATGCTATTATGCTTCTTGAGTTTGAATTTCATGTGGTTTGGACTGGATTGACTGAATTGCTGCTGAATTACTGATATATATTGCTGATTTCTGTGTTCTTGGTGCTAACTTTTGTGAATTGGTGCTGAAAAGAATGTTTGGTTGTGCTATTTGGTTTGTTTGATACATTTGCACGCCAAATATTTGACAATATGCCTCAAAGAGCTTTTCTTGGAAATTTTTGGGTCAATCTTTTGAAATCAATGCTTGTTTTCACATGATTCTTGTTATTATGCATTGATAATTGAATCTGATTTGCTTTTAATTGACCAAGAAATTTTGAATCTTGAATGTTTGAGGTTGGTTGCTTTGATGAGAATTGCTGATGCTATTGTGTTGGATATGCTGTGGTATTGTGGCTGTTATAATTGAACTTGGAGTGATTAATGCTTGTTGGCTAGTCGAAATGCTTCTGATTTTGTGTCATTCTGAGTGAATTTGTACGGATTGATGTTAAAAGAAGGCTTGTTTTGCTAAAAAAGCTGCTGCTGGAATTATTTAGATTGTGCTTGTTTGGATTATGATTGTTTGAATTATGTTTGATTAGGTTCAGGACTTTAAGGTGTTAATGCTTGTGTTGTTGAAAAGTTGCTGGAAATTTGGTTGAATTACATTCATTTGAATTGGTCTATAAACTGACACTTGGTTGCATTTTCTTTGCACTTTTGATAATTGCATGTCAAGTGGTTGTCAAATTGCCTCAAAAATCTTTTAATGAAACTTTGGTCAAATCCTTGAAAATCAATGATTGTTTTCCTCTTGTTATGGCTATTTGCATTTATGTGTGTTTCTAATTGACCAAAAGTTCGAATTTTGAATGATTGAGGTCTTTTGACCAATAATACAAGATTAATGAACTTGGACCTATTTAATCCAGTTGTGTCAACCTTGCATATCGTGTTTGGTTTTGGGTTATATTAGGAACGATTTTAAATTCGTGAAATTAATCTTGTGCTATTGATTATAGGAAGTATATTGGTGTTGAACTTGTTCCTCTTACTTTGCTTAAACATTATTCTTGTTTAGTTCATGCATCGTTGTTTGTGAATATGCCTCTATGACTATTTTGGATTTTGAATTGCATGTTGTAGCTACCATGTGATTTAGAATTTTTAACTTTGTTTGGCATAATTCATTAAGTATAGCTTGTGATAGTGGATTGCTTGAGACACTAACTTTTGTATTAATTGAGTTTTTGATGTGTATGTGAGGGTATCATTCCATTTTGGTTTAATTTTTTTGAATTGAATTTCAATCACTACATATCATATGCAAAAACTCTTCTTTTGCACAATCTTTCACCATTACATCAATTTTATATTGCCTAAGTGATTATTGAATTTCTTGTTGCTTGTTTACCAATTGGTAGCTTGCAAATATTTTGAAATCACTTTAGGCATGCTAATTGAGTTGAATTTGAACCTTGATTGAAGTAATGTGGCATAGTGCTTTCAATTCTACAATGTGTGAATTTTAAACTGCCGGCAAACTTAGAATTCACACATTGCTTTTCTTTATGTCATAAACGCATAAATTCAACTCATTTTAGTGTATTCAACCTGACTTTCTTGATTTAAGTATTGCGTTGCTTTGCTTTACTCATCTTGCTTTACTTGTGTTTGTGTTTAAATATATTCCCTTTTATATTTTTCAGGATGAGTCATCGTAAGCAACAAGAAAAGTAGAAGAAGCGAAGCAATGGACGTAACGACCCAACTTCCGATATGCCATGGTCATACAAGAAGCTAAGCATCACTAACTTGTTTTTCCTAATTATTAACTATTATTTAATATATACCATGTTCCTCGTTAAAGCGTTGTCAATGTTACTAGTCACTTTAAAAAAAAAAACTATGCAAGCGATAAAAGAATATAAATAAACATACACAGGCAGGCATATAAAGGCATATAAAGGAATATACAGAAACATGAAACATAACTGATAATATACATCATGTACACTATAAACAGAACGTGGAGCGTTTACAAAAGATCATGTCTATCTACATCCTTGTCAACCCTACATAGCTAATATATATACACGACACTCTCAGGACCTAGCCCATACAAAAACAGCTAAGTTGGCGCCTAGGCTAGCCTAACCACTCTATAGCTCCTAGCTCTCAGGTGTACTAACACAAGTGAGATACTAACCATAAGTCAATGTTAGACTGGAGTGTCATCAAAAGAATGCTCCTACCGCTATCAGTCTGTATCTACATGTGGCCGTTTAGTAGATCGTCAAGTGGCTCATCCATCTCTTCGTTCTGATCTATCTCCATCTCTGGATTCTCCTCCTCTTCATCGTCAACCACTACAGCTATACCTTCGGAACCACTAGAGGCGCTACTATCACTATGTACAAATCCGTTCGCGAGCGCAGGTCCATTCACGTGTATAGGGGCTACTCCATCATCCCGTAGTTCCGGCTCATTGCCTTGCGTAAAGTCAGGAATCGGTTCAGGAGGGAAGTCCCACTTCGTGGAATCGCAGGTACATAATCACTAACCAACTCAGGCTCCTCGAGAACGATAGGTTCAGGTGCTGGTTGGAAAAATGCTAGCTAAGAATTTCCAAAAAGTATTGGGAGATGTTATGGTGCTGAAAGAAAGACCCTTCAGCAGCTACAGAGAGTGCATGTCACATGGTGGTGGCTACACGTGTCTCGTTAAAGTGTTCATCATGGTTTGAGGCGCTCCAGTTGGAAGCAGGCAGTTTAGGAGAGGATTCCATTGTTCAAAAAACTTTCTTATTAACAACGAGATTGAAAAAAAAAGAAATGAATTTGGTTTAGGAAAATAAGTATAATATAATAGTAATGAAATTTTTTTGTTTTGTCTGGATGGATGTGAAAACATTGTATGGGCCATGGATTATTATGGACAAGTTAATTAGAGTTGGACTCTCTTTGTCTCAAAAAATATAAAAAAGAATTTATTTTAATGTCCAAAAAATGTAGATATGTAGTCCAAATTTTAAAACCAATAATAGTTAAGAAATTTATTTGGCCTTGAAGGTAATTAATAATTGAAAAATTATAATGAGTACTAGAATAATTGTTTAAAAGTATGGTAATTTATTTTGATATTTTAAAATATATAGGTATATTTTTTATATAATAATTTAATTATATTTAACTTTTTAGATAATTATCTACGTAATGAATGTATAAATTTTTTTTATTACAATACATAATTAAATAGATGCATAAAATTTTTATTCTAACACTGTCACAAAATTGAATTAAAAAATATATAAACAAGAAAAATAATTGTAATATAAGTTTTTATTATTTCGTATAAACATATTTTTTATATACATGTTTATTTTTTTTATTTATATACAATTTTAGTTTCACATTATAAATACTAGCATATCAATAGACATAAATATTTTAAAAAATTCACTCTTTTTATTATTAAATATATATAAAATTAAATAAAAGTAAAATTTCTTAGCATGATAGGTTATTTATATTTTAATTAAAATGTAGAATGAGTAGCTTAGGTTTTAAAAATTTTAAAAAAATATTTTTTTGTAAATTATGTATAATGAATAGTTTTCCAAAATATGAAACGGTTCGATAGTTCTTTTTAATTTTTTATTCATATCTTTTCTTCGTGCAAGACTAACCGAAAATGTGGACATAGCCCAACCTCTTTTCCATGGTCCAGTTAGTCTTTACTATTGACATATTGGTGTGCAGGTTCATATTGCAAATAAATAAATATTATAATTATTTTATTAACAGAAATTGATTAGCATTGATTAATGCAATATTTTACTGCAACCTAGTCACATTTCTTCTGAAGTGCGGGACCTACGTCTGAACCCTCCAAGTACATGCTGCAACCCTCCAAGTACATGCTGCAACTTTGGGAAGCTGCTCACGCATCAATAGCACACTCCACCTTGACACATTTTCACCAGCATATGAAATTTAGACCTCAGCATAGAGAATTTTTCAAAAATATTTTCTAAGATAGCGTTGTAAGTACAGTCTTAATCAACGAAATTTTCACTATTAATTTAGAATATGTGTGTCACAATTAATAATAAATAATGGGAGTAGAATCTAGGGTCGTGTCTCCAAGAGTTGACACAGAATGTAAATTATTGCTCAGGATTTTTTTTGAATAATTTTGAGATTGAGAACGGAAAAACAAAGAAACTAGAAATTAAAGCAATGATCAAATAACAAGAGGTGTTATGTATTTGAAATAAAATGCCTTGGTTAGGGGAGAGAACTGGAATTTCTATTTTTGTTGTCTTGCTCAAGTATAATAGTAAGAGTTCATTGCTTCCACTTAATTATCTTCTAACATTTGAAGAAAAGTTAAGTGGTTGTCACTAATTTTGACTCACAAGTCCTAGTCACTTTGTGGGGAAGGACTTGAGTTGGTGAAAATTGAGTTAGCCAGCAATTTTGAATTACAGATTAATATTTGAACGTCACAATTCAAGGGTTTCCAATTATCAACCCCCAACCAAGTTGGGAGTTTTAAGCCATCAACATGAATGTCATTTTCATAAACATATAATAAGAATAAATAAAAGACAAGGTAATTTTGAGAAATTTATTAAATTAAAACAGGCATGGACAAATAATTAATACGAATCAAACAAGCAATAAAGATAAATATAAAAATACTTCAATGCATTAATAATAGTCAAAAGTGACAAGATCCAAACGTGAATGCAAAATAATCAAATGAAAAAGAGTAGTAAAGAAATTAGAAAGGTAAACTATAAAAGAGTTGACTCCAATTGAAGGTAGCAACAGCTTTCCTAATATCCAATGCGAAGATGAACTAAGAATGCTAAAACCCTAGAGAGAAGTAGGAGTTTCTCTCACTAGAATTCAAACCTAATAAAAAATTTAGAATGAAAAGTGAAGTGTGTTCAGTTTCAACTCCATCCCTACCTCTAGTCTGTGTTTTCGGGCATGAAACAGGGTCTAAATCAGCCCAAAAATAGCTCTCAACGAGTTCTGTTACGTGCAGCACGTGACGTTCTGTCATGTGTACGCGTCGGTTATGTGTATGCGTCAGTCACGCGTACGCATCGCTGAAAGACGTTTTGGATCACGCGCACGGGTCAGCCGACGCGTGCGCGTCGCTCCTCGCTTCTCAACTCTTTAGTTGCTTGTGTTCCTTCCACTCTAACATACTTCATCTTCATCTTCATCTTTTAAGTCATTCATGTCTTGTAAATTTGAAAACACTTAACAAACACATCACGACATCGAATGGTAATAAAGGAGAATTAAAAATTAACAATTTTAAGGTATAGGAAGCATTTTTTCATCATAGCACAAAATTAGGAAAGAAATAAAAAACATATAATTTACATGAATAAGTGTGAGAATAGTTGACAAAACTTACTCAATTCACTCCAAAATATATCATAAAATAGTGGCTTATTAAATCTCCACACATTTAAATATTAGCATGTCCTCATGCTAAGTTCAGGTGAGACAAACAAGTGAAGGGAAAGCAGTGAGACTTATGCAATGTAATTTATCTATAGGGATGCAACTACATGCTAAATGCTTCTACTTACTTGTTTAAAAGTAAACAAATTCTCTAAGACAAATATAAACTGGATTCCACTAATTCAAATCACATAATAAAGTACAAGTAAACTTGTATGAAAAAAGCTCATGAAAGTCGGAAACAAAGAATCGAGCATCGAACCCTCACTATAAGTGTATACACTCTAATCACTCTAGTGTTTGAGAGTTGAGTCTGTCGGTTTTCTACTAATCTTGCTTTCCAAGGCTTGCTCTTCTTCTACCAATCAATAATATTTAATGCATAAATACACATATCAAGAGGTCTTTGCAAGCGTTGTAATGGAGTTAGGGTCAAGGTAAGAATATATTTGGTTTAGTGGACCAAAATTCGAATCCTTGATTAACCTAAACTTCTCACCTACCCTAAGACATTCTATATTATCACAATGCAAAGTCCAACCACCCATTAACTATTTTTTCACAAATTCATGCACCTTGAAGTCTTTTGAATACAAATAATATGCATTAGTTCACTTATTAGCCTTGGGATATTTTGTCTCATTTTTATTATTTTCTCTCTTTTTTTTCTTTTTCTTTTCTTATTATTTATTTTTTTTTCAGTGAGTTAATGCATATGATTAATGTGTTGGATGCATGAACAAGTGCCCAACTGTTTTTACATTTTCATTTAAGAACATAAAATGCCCAATTTTCTAGACATGTATTCTCCAATTCAATTTTCTCACAATTCATGTACACTTCACTAGTCTAAGCTAACAAAGGATTCAAATTAGGGATATTTATTATTTTTCGCTTAGAGTTAATGATGTGCTAAAATAAAGAATAAATGGGATAAAATGGCTTAACATTGGTTTGCAAGAGAAATGATAGGGTAATGCCATATGGATATGTAAGTTAAGTGAAACAAGACCTCAATCACATAAGTGTATGTATACATCAAACAATGAAAATATAAGGAGAAGTTGAAAGAAGTTATCAAGAGGTGGAAGTCACCAAGGAAGAGCATAAAGGGATGATACTTGCAAAACCATTGGAGTTATCGTTTTCTAAGTCACAATCCAACACAACATTCAAGTGGGTAAAATTCTTATCCTTAAGCTTTACTTTTTCACTTGAATATGGTTTGCTTGAAACGGATGGACAACTTAGAGCTCTTTGTGGAGTTAAGAGTAAGAGGGAATGGTGTAGTGGTTGGAAGTTTGATGTTAAGTTTATTAAGGTTGAACCCTCAAGGCATAGGTCTCATGGTTGGAGGAAAGCTAATTTGTGTGGGTTTAGGAGGAGAATTTGGTGCATTTTGACGAACGAAAATTGTGTCGGTAGAGAATTTTCACAATTGAAATCTCGTTGCAAGTATAGTTCTAAGCTAACAAAAAATTTCTCAATAAAAAATTTGGTTGTCACAAGTACAAATCCCATTAAAAATAAACTGAAGTATTTAAATCGCGGGTTGTTTTAAAGAATTGCAGGGAAGTGTGCTTAATTATTGGTTATGGGTTGTATGTTTTGTGGTTTTGAATAAGGGATAAGAAATGTAAATGACAAGAAAGTAAATGAAACTCAAATGATAAAAAGGTCTTGGCAATGGTTGATGGTTGAGAATCTCTATCCTTATTACTAACCACAATATGATAATTGCAAATATCAATCCCATTAAGTCATCCTTCAACGAGTGAAGGAAAGTCAAATGAGCTTTATCAATCCTAGTCTATAAGTCCTAACCATTTCACGAATTGATTTAGTGTGAGCTAGTGTCAATGGATCTCAATTATCAATCACTTGGTTATTAGTAACTCAATGGTTCCTAAGTTACCATCCCAAGTCAAGAACACAAAAATCTATTCTAACATCCTTTCAAGCATTTTGTCAAACACTTAGAAGACATAAAAGGAAAACAAGATAAAATTGCAAGAAATGTAAATCTACAACTACCAATTGCAAGGAAATAATAATAACAAAGCAATTAAACAACAAAAACATAAAACATGAAATTACATTAAAGGAAGTTGAAATTGACAAGAGTGTTCATAACATAAACATAACTAAAATGAGAAATTAACATGAGGAAAGAGAGAAATCAAGACAATAGAATAAGAAATTGTAAATGAAAAGTGGATGAAAACATGGAATTAAACCTAGATCTAACATAGATTTAACCTAAACCTAACCTAGTTCTAAAGAGAAGCTTGTTGGTTTAGACTATACTCACGACGGATTTAATTGGTAAATTTTAGACCGGCAATAAATTCCATCATCAAATTTTGGCGCCTTTGTCGGGGAGTTGAATATGTGTGCCATGTTGTTGGTTAGTGTAAATATGCGGATACGTGAATACTTGCATTTTCCTGGATTGTTTGTTAGTTCAATTGTTAGGTATGATTAGTCTTTGTTTAGTTTATTTTATTGTCATGAGTTCTATACTTCCTTCATTGAATGACGCGTTCATTATCGGATTCGAGTTTAGCTACATTTAACCCTGAGATTGAAAGAACTTCACTTCACATTAGGCAAGCTCGGAGACGGTTTGCTTTTGGAGGTGGTGAAAAGGTTTTTACCAATTCACCAACCATATCAGAGGTTGAATTCGAATCGTCATTCGAAAAAGGCACTATCTACTCTTCTATTGATACTACTAATAACTCTTCCATCGATTTAGGTATTGATACTATGGTCGCTCTAAGGAGAGTCACTCTTAAGGAAGTTGGTGCTCCGGATTTTGCTCTTTAATCGCTTCATGTGCGTCATCCGGACTTGAATGCTAAATTTGAGCTCAAAATCGCTTTGATCAATCTTACTTGCTCAAGATCCTATTAGACACCATAGGGACTTCCAAGGTGTATTATCTACTACTAGGCGGAAAGGTTCCGATGAAGTTGCCGTTTGGTTGTATATCTTTCCATTCTCTTTTGAGGGAAGAGCTAAAGAGTGGTTTTACACTTTGTCCAATGAGATTGTTAGCAATTGGGATTTGCTTAGAAGGGAGTTTCTAGACAAATTCTTTCCTGTGAAAGTGACAGATAGGTTACGGAAAGAAATTTCATGCATTGTCCAAGGTGAATCGGAGACTTTATATGAGTTTTGGAAACGGTTTCGAAAATTTCTTGACTCATGTCCTAACCACATGATTGATTAGCTACTTTTGCCAAGGAATGAAATCGCAAGACAAGATCGCCTTGGATGCTTCAAGTAATGGTTCCTTGACAAAGTATAGAACGGTAGAAGAAGCATGGTAATTCATCACCGATTTGGCCGAGTCCACCCTACATGCTAGACAAAGAAACAATCATCCAAGAGCCATCAATAAAGTTTCTTCTAGTGGTGAGACCGTTGCCTTCACTAAAACCTTGGGGGAGATGACTAGCATTCTTAAACAACTCCAACTTAATCAACAACTTTAACCTCCAACTCCTCAACAACAACAAAGTCAACAATTGGATCCCCAAAGAGTGTGCGGAATTCGCTCTTGTTACTCCCATTATATGGATGAATGTCCAAGTCTCCAAGATGACAATACCCTAGCGGCTACTAATATTTATTACAACCGTCTGAATCAAGGGTATCACCAACAAGGAGGCAACTATAACCAAGGGGGCAATTACAACCAAGGTTGGTAAGATAATTCTATCCAAGGGTGGAGAGACAACTATAACTAAGGAGATATAGACAATGGAGAGAATCAAAGGTGGAACAACCATCAACAACACCGATACCAACAAAACCCATCATACCATCAAAACTCACCATATGAACAAAATCAAGGAAGAAACTACCAAACCTACCAACTACCACCAAAGGCAAGCACCTCAATTTAATCAACCACAAACTCCCAAAATCACCTATCATTTCCTTTCTTTCAACCAAGATGAGACACCCCGTTCTATTCTTCAAGGACAAAAAAACTTCAAACCACATTTGTCGTTAGTTTCACCGGTCTTACATCTACCATCCAAGCTCTTTTAGCCCGTATAGAACCACCTTCTACCCTCACTACTCAAATTTCAAGTTCTAGTGCTTTGCCCTCTCAACCTTTACCCAACCCCAAGGGTGGCGTCAATGCCATCACCTTGGGGTCCGGCACCAAATTGCAAAAGAGGATGTGGTTGAGGTAGAAGAAATTGAAGAGGAGGATGAGGCACATGAGGTAGTTGAAGAAGAAGTCAACCAACCAAAAAACAAGAGTTTTTAAGGATGGAAGTGTCTTGGAAGAGGCTACTCCAATTCCATTTCCTACATTGACACGGAAGACCAAGAAGCATGTAGAACTTGATCCCAAAATGGTGAAAATGTTCAAAAAGATATAGGTAACTATCCCTCTTTTTGATGCTATTCGCCAAGTCCCTAAATATGCCAAGTTTCTAAAAGATTTGTGTATGAATAAGGAAAGAATTCATGATTTAGAAACTATTCCATTGGGAAGCTCTATTTCGGCTTTGATGGGTACAATACTGGAGAAATGTGGTGATCCGAGTCCTTGCTTAGTCACTTGCACCATATATGGGGTCCAATTCGTTGATTGCATGTGTGATCTTGGTGTCTATGTTAGTATTATGCCTCTATCCGTTTATCATGTATTGAAGTTCCCAACGTTGAAACGGTCGGTGGCTCGGTTTGTATTGGCGGACAAGAGCATAATATATGTGGTTGGTATTGCGGAGGATGTGTTGGTGAGTATAAAGGGATGGGTCTTCCCAATTGATTTTCATATTCTTGAGATGCCGCCTAGTGAATCCGAAAGAATATCGTTTATCTTGCTACGAAGACCTTTTTTAGGACCTTTCGATTTAAAAGGGATGTTTTCTCGGGTACTTATTCTTTTGAGATTGATGGAAGAGTTGTGAACTTTTGTCTTGATGAAACCATGAGACACCCATCGGAGGATCATTCAATTTTTCTGTGTGAATTGATTGACAATGTTGTGGCCGAAGTACATAATGCTAATCTTGATCAGAAGAGTATGATTCAAGCTCCAAGTGTGGGGAGCCCCCACGAATGTGAAAAGAACAATTTACCCACTCCGTTCTTTTCGGATGATCAAATGCCGAGTCATAAACAAAGTGTAGAGTTGAAACTACTTCCATCCAACTTAAAATATGCTTATCTTGATGAAGATCATAAGTTTCTGGTAATTGTTGCAAGGGAGCTCACCTCCCAAAAAGAGAAGTTACTTCATATCTTGAGGAGAAATAGGGTGGAACTTGGCAGACCTAATTGGCATAAGCCCTCAAGGGTGTGAACACCGCATCTTTTTAGAAGAAGGAGCTAAACCTATTCGCCAACCTCAAAGGCGTTTAAATCTTACTATTTCAGAGGTTGTGAAGAAGGAGGTAACCCGGTTGCTAGAGGCCGACATAATCTATCCGATTTCGGATAGTGAGTGGGTGAGCCCCGTACAAGTCGTCCCAAAGAAGTTTTGTGTTACTATAATCAAGAATGAGAGTAGGGAGTTAATGGCCACAATGGTGCAAAACTCATGGAGAGTGTGTATTGACTATGTTTGGTAAATCTTATTATTGTTTCTTAGATGACTATTCTAGGTACTTTTAAATCCACATTGCTCCAGAAGATCACGAAAAAACTACCTTTACGTGCCCTTTTGGAACATATGCCTACAAGAGAATGTCAATTGGCTTGTGGAACTCACCAGTTATGTTCCAAAGATGTATAATGAGTATATTTGCGGATTTTCTTAAGCATTGCATGGAGGTGTTCATGGACAATTTTAGTGCATATGGAGACTCCTTTGACTTTTGCTTGGACAACCTTGCAAAAGTATTAGAAAGATGTACAAAATTAAACCTTGTTTCTAATTTTAAGAAATGCTCTTTTATGGTTAGACAAGATATTATTTTAGGACACATTGTCTCTAATAATGGTTTTTCTGTGAATCCGACAAAGGTCGATGTGTTTTCTAGTTTGCTTTGTCCCTCCTCTGTGAGGGAAGTCTGTGCGTTTCTTGGTCATGCAAGTTTTTACCGGCGGTTTATTAAGGACTTTAGTAATGTGGCACTACCTCTCTCCCGGTTATTGCAAAATGACGTTGAATTTGAATTGAGTGAAGATTGCATGGAGTTATTTGACAAGCTCAAAATTGCTTTGACCCAAGCTTTCATTGTAAGAGGGCCGGAATGGAGTAGGCCATTCGAGATCATGTGTGATGCATCAAACTATGCAGTGGGAGCAGCGCTAGCTCAGCGCGAAGGTAACAATTCTTATGTCATTGCCTATGCCTCTAAAACTTTGGATGGAGCCTAATCCAATTATACTATCACTGAGAAAGAATTGTTAGCTATTGTCGTTGTCTTGGATAAATTCCGGGCTTATTTACTTGGCTCAAAGGTGGTAGTATATTCGGATCATGCGACATTGAAATATTTGTTGGTCAAAAAGGAGTCTAAACCAAGGTTGATAAGATGGGTATTTCTTCTGCAAGAATTTGATTTAGAAATAAAAGATAAGAGTGGCGGACCACTTGAGTCACGTTGAGCATACAAAGGGCGACCCCACTCCTATCAATGATGCATTTCCCCTTTAGGGATCGCGAGCAATATCGGAAGTGATTCCTCGGTATGCACTTATTGCCATTTACTTGGTTGCTCGCACCTTTCCTCCCAAGTTCTCTAAGAACCAAAGGGATAAGCTTAAGAGCGAATCTAAATATTATATATGGGATGACCCATACTTATGAAAATGTGATGCAGACCAAGTAATCAAAGGTGTATCCCATAATCTGAATTCTAGTCTATTTTGGAGGCCTGCCACTCCTCTAAGGGAGGTGGCCATTTTGGTCTTCAAAGAACTGCAAGAAAGATTCTAGACTGTGGATTTTGGTGACCTACACCTTTCAAGGATGTATCTCTCTTTTTTAAGTCTTGTCAACAATTCCTTGGATTTGGAAATATCTCCAAGAAGGATGAAATACCCCAACAAAAATCATGTTATTTTATGAGATTTTTAATGTTTGAGGTATTGACTTCATGGGGCCTTTCCCAAACTTTAATGGTTTTCTGTATTCTGCTAGCTGTTGACTATGTTTCCAAATGGGTGGAAGCGATTCCCACCCGGACTGATAATGCTAATGTAGTTCTTTCTTTTGTTCGCAATAACTTAATTTGTCACTTTGGATCACGAGCAATCATGAGTGATCAAGGCTCTCATTTTTGCAACAAGAAAATGATAGGGTTAATGAAGAAGTATGGCATCATTCACAAGGTGGCCACGGTTTACCATTCCCAAACAAATGGCCAAGTCGAGGTCTCCAACCAGAAAGAAAATCAAGCGTATATTGGTGAAAATTGTGAAGCCTCATAGGAGGGACGGAAGTGCTAAGCTCAATGATGCGCTATGGGTTTACTGGACGGCTTACAAGATGCCAATTGGTATGAGTCAGTTCTGGATAATCTATGGCAATGCCATCTACCGGTGGAGATAGAGCACAAAGCTTATTGGACCGTCAAAGAATGCAACTCAGGATTTGGGGGGACGAAATCGAAAGGAAGTTACAACTAGTGAAATTGGAGTGTCTTAGATTGAAAGCTTATGAGAATTCAAAGATAAAAAAAAGAGAGGATGAAAGCGGTGCATGACAAGAATATCAGAAGGAGAGAGTTTAGAGCTGGAGATCTTATCCTTCTCTACAACTCTAGATTGAGGTTGGTATAGAGTTGTAGGGAAGGACAAGATCCCTAGCTCTAAAACTCTCTTTTTCTGATATTCTTGTCATGCACCGCTTTTATCTTCTCTTTGTAAAGCCTTAAATGCTCATAAGCTTCAAATCTAAGACACTCCAATTCCAGCTGCTGTAACTTCCTTTCGATTCCGCCCCCAATCTTGAGTTGCATTTTGTGATGGCCCAATAAGCCTTATGTTCTATCTCCACTTGTAGGTGGCAAGTCTTGCCATAGACTAGCCGGAACGAGCTCATACCAATTGGCGTCTTATAAGCCGTCCAGTAAGCCCATAGCGCATGAGATTTATTTAATGGCTATTGGTTATGTGTGGACACAACTCCGTTCAACTTAACCAGCAAGTGTACTAGGTCATCCAAGTAATACCTTACGTGAGTAAGGGTCGATCCCACAGAGATTGTTGGTATGAAGCAAGTTATGGTCAACTTGTAAATCTCAGTTAGGCAGATTAAATGGTTATGATTTTCGAAAATTAATAATAAATAGAAAATAAAAAGGGATAGAAATACTTATGTAAATCAATAGTGGAAATTTCAGATAGGCGTATGGAGATGCTGTGTTCCTCTCGAATCTCTACTTTTTTATTACATTCATTCAATTCTTCTTACTCCTTTCCATGGCAAGCTGTATGTAGGGCATCACCACCATCAATGGCTACTTTTAATCCTCTCGGGAAAATGGTCCTATGCGCTGTCACTGCACGGCTAATCGTTTGGAGGCATCACCCTTGTTGATAGCTACATCCCATCCTCTCAGTGAAAATGGTCCAAATGCTCTGTCACAGCACGGTTAATCATCTGTCGGTTCTCAATCAGATTGGAGTAGAATCCATTGATTCTTTTGCGTTTGTCATCACGCCCAACCTTCAGGAGTTTGAAGCTCATCACAATCATTCAATACTGGAATCCTACTCGGAATACCACAGACAAGGTTAGACTTTCTGGATCCTCATGAATGCCGCCATCTATCTAGCTTATACCACGAAGATTCTGTTAGGGAATCTAAGAGATATGCGCCCGACCTAGAGTAGAACGGAAGTGGTTGTCAGTCACGCGCGTTCATAGGTGAGAATGATGATGAGTATCACGGATCATCACATTCATCAAAGTGTTGTGCAACGTATATCTTGGAATAAGAATAAAAGAGAATTGAATAGAAAGTAATAGTAATTGTATTGAAACTTGAGGTACAGCAGAGCTCCACACCCTTAATCTATGGTGTGTAGAAACTCCACTGTTGAAAATACATAAGTGAAAGGTTTAGGCATGGCCGAATGGCCAGCCCCCATGGTCTAAGGACTAGGCGTCCAGAGATCTCTAATACACTAGTAAAAAGTCCTATTTATAATAAACTGGTTACTAGGGTTTACATGAGTAAGTAATTGATGCATAAATTCACTTCCGGAGCCCACTTGGTGTATGTTTGGGCTGAGCTTGATCTGTTTATTGGAGTTGAATGCCAAGTTATAACGTGTTTTGGGCGTTCAACTCCGGATCATGACGTGTTTCTGGCGTATAACTCCAGAAAACAGCATGTACTTGGCGTTCAACGCCAAGTTACGTTGTCAATTTCCGAATAAAGTATGGACTATTATATATTGCTGGAAAGCTCTGGATGTCTACTTTTCAACGCCGTTGAGAGCGCGCCATTTGGAGTTCTGTAGCTCCAGAAAATCCATTTCGAGTGCAGGGAGGTCAGATTCCAACAGCATCCGCAGTTCTTTTGTCAGCATTTTTCAGAGTTTTGCTCAAGTCCCTCAATTTCAGCCAGAAATTACCTGAAATCACAGAAAAATACACAAACTCATAGTAAAGTCCAAAAATGTGAATTTAACATAAAAATTAATGAAAACATTCCTAAAAGTAGCTTGAACTTACTAAAAACTACCTAAAAACAATGCCAAAAAGCGTATAAATTATCCGCTCATCACAATGCATCCAACAGTACTAAAGAGGCAGCTTCTGAAGAAGCTTATGATCATGAGAACCCTGCAATAGCAGAGGTTAATTACATGGGCGAACCTTATGGAAACACCTATAACTCATCATGGAGAAATCATCCAAATTTCTCATGGAAGGATCAACAAAAGCCTCAACAAGGCTTTAACAATGGTGGACGCAATAGGCTGAGCAATAGTAAGCCTTATCCATTATCTTCTTAGCAACAGACAGAGAATTCTGAACAAAACACTTCTAATTTAGCCAATCTAGTTTCTGATCTGTCAAAGACCACTTTCAGTTTCATGAGTGAAACAAGATCCTCCATCAGAAATTTGGAGGCACAAGTGGGCCAGTTGAGTAAGAAAGTCATTGAAACTCCTCCCAGTATTTTCCCAAGCAACACAGAAGAGAATCCAAAAGGAGAGTACAATGCCATTGATGTGATCAATGTGGCCGAATGCACAAGGGAGGAGGAGGACGAAAATCCTAGTGAGGAAGACCTCCTTGGACGTCCTTCAAGCAAGAAGGCGTTTCCTATTAAGGATCCAAAGGAATCTGAGGCTCATACAGAGACCATAGAGATTCCATTAAATCTTCTTCTGCCATTCATGAGCTCTGAAGACTATTCGTCCTCTGAAGAGGATGAAGATGTGACTGGAGAGCAAGTTGCTCAATATTTAGGAGGTATCATGAAGCTGAATGCCAAGTTGTTTGGTAATGAGACTTGGGAAAGTGAACCTCCCTTGTTCATTAGTGAACTAGATACTTGGATTCATCCTTGCTCATTAATGAACTAGATACCTGGATTCAGCAAACTCTACCTCAAAAGAAACAAGATCCTGGCAAGTTCTTAATACCTTGTACCATAGGCACCATGAGCTTTGAAAAAGCTCTATGTGATCTGGGGTCAGGGATAAATCTTATGCCACTCTCTGTAATGGAGAAGCTGGGGATCATTGAGGTACAACCTGCCTTGTTCTCATTACAATTGGCAGACAAGTCATTGAGACAAGCTTATGGAATAGTGGAGGACGTGTTAGTAAAGGTTGAAGGCCTTTACATATTTCATAATCTTAGACACTAGGAAGGAAGAGGATGAATGCATTATCCTTGGAAGACCTTTCCTAGCCACAGCAGGAGCTGTGATAGATGTCAACAGATGTGAATTAGTCCTTCAATTGAATAGGGACTACCTTGTGTTTAAGGCACATGGCCATCCCTCTGTGACAAAAGAGAGCAAGCATGAAGAGCTTATCTCAGTTCAGAGTCAAAAAGAGCCCCCACAGTCAAACTCTAAGTTTGGTATTGGGAGGCCACAACCAAACTCTAAATTTTGTGAGGCCACAACCAAACTCTAAGTTTGGTGTTAAGATCCCATATCCAAACTCTAAGTTTGGTGTTGGGACTATACAACATTGACTTGATCACTTTTGTGGCTCCATGAGAGCCACTGTCAAGCTATTGACATTAAAGAAGCGCTTGTTGGGAGGCAACCCAATTTTATTTATCTAATTTTTATTTTATTGTTATTTTGTGTTTTATTAGGTACATGATCATTAGGAGTCACGAAAAAAATATAAAAATTAAAAACAGGATAAAAAAACAGCAGAAAAAAAAATCACACCCTGGAGGAAGCACAGACTGGCGTTCAACGCCAGTAAGGAGCATCTGGCTGGCGTTCAATGCCAGAACAGAGCATGAAACTGGTGCTGAACGCCAGAAACAAGCAACATTCTGGCGCTAAACGCCAGGAATGTGCCTAGAGGAAAAACTGGCGCTGAACGCCAGTAACAAGCATGAAACTGGCGTTCAACGCCAGAAACATGTTACATGTGGGCGTTGAACGCCCAGAATGTGCACCACTCGGCGTTTAAATGCCAGAATGGGGTGCAAAGGCATTTTACATGCCTATTTGGTGTAGGGATGGAATTCTTTGACACCTCAGGATCTGTGGACCCCACAGGATCTCCACCTACTATATTCCCACCTTACCTCCTAATCTTATTTTACTCTTCCCCATGTCACACTCCCCAAAAACCCTTCACCAATCACCTCAATCTCTCTTCACCAATCACCTCAATCTCTCTTCCCAATTACCTATTCTCCACTCACATCCATCCACTCTTCCCCATAAACCCCACCTACCTTCAAAAATTCAAAAACATTTTCCCACCCATTCCCACCCTAAATGGCCGAAACTTCACTCCCCCCTCCCTATATATACCCTTCCGTTCTACTTCATTTTCACACAACACTACCCCCTTTACTATACCTTGGCCGAATCCATCTCCCCTCACTCTCCTCCAATTTCTTCTTCTTCTTCTTCTCTTCTTTCTTCTTTTGCTCGAGGGCAAACAATATTTTAAGTTTGGTGTGGTAAAAGCATAAGCTTTTTGTTTTTCCATTACCATCAATGGCACCTAAGGCCGGAGAATCCTCTAGAAAAGGAAAAGGGAAGACAAAAGCTTCCACCTCCGAGTCATGGGAGATGGAAAGATTCATTTCCAAGAGCCATCAAGACCACTTCTATGATGTTGTGGCAAAGAAGAAGGTGATCCCTGAGGTCCCTTTCAAGCTCAAGAAAAATGAGTACTCGGAGATCCGACATAAAATCCGAAGAAGAGGTTGGGAAGTCTTAACCAACCCCATGCAACAAGTCAGAATCTTAATGGTTCAAGAGTTCCATGCCAATGCATGGATCACTAGGAACCATGATCAAAATATGAACCCGAGTCCAAAGAATTATCTCACAATGGTTCGGGGGAAATACTTAGATTTTAGTCCGGAAAATGTGAGGTTGGCGTTTCACTTGCCCATGATGCAAGGAGATGAATTCCCCTACACTAGAAGGGTCAACTTTAATCAAAAGTTTGACCAAGTCCTTATGGACATATGTGTGGAAGGAGCTCAATGGAAGAGAGACTCCAAAGGCAAGCCAGTTCAACTAATAAGACTGAACCTCAAGCCTGTGGCTAGAGGATGGTTGGAGTTCATTCAACGCTCAATCATTCCCACTAGCAACCGATCTGAAGTTACTGTGGATCGGGCCATCATGATTCATAGCATCATGATTGGAGAGGAAGTAGAAGTTCATGAGGTCATCTCCAATGAAATATACAAAATAGCCGACAAGCCATTCACCATGGCAAGGCTAGCTTTTCCTCACCTTATTTGCCATCTATGTTACTCAGCTGGAGTTATCATAGAAGGAGACATCTCCATTGAAGAGGATAAGCCCATCACCAAGAAGAGGATGGAGCAAGGAAGAGAGACCCTTCACGGTTCTTAAGAGATGCATGAGGATGCTCGTCATCAAGAAATCCCTGAGATGCCTCAAGGGATGCACTTTCTTCCCAACAACTATTGGGAACAACTCAACACATCCTTAGAAGATTTGAGCCACAAT
>NC_029775.3:92788410-92790345 GCF_000817695.3 Arachis duranensis | reverse complement strand
GAAGAACTTAAGGACATTGTTGGTCCTTCAAGAAGAAGACGCCACTAAAGGTGGATTCATTCCTTGTTCTTATTTCTTTCTACTTTTCGGTTTTTATGTTGTGTTTATCTTTGTTTTGTGTCTTTATTTCATGATCATTAGTGTTTAATTATGTCTTAAAGCTATGAATAAATTCTATTAATCCTTCACCTCTCTTAAATGAAAAATGTTTTAATTCAAAAGAACAAGAAGTACATGAATTTCGAATTTATCCTTGAATTTAGTTTAATTAAATTGATGTGGTGACAGTATTTTTTGTTTTCTGAATGAATGCTTGAACAGTGCATATTTTTGATCTTGTTGTTTATGAATGTTAAAACTGTTGGCTCTTGAAAGAATGATGAACAAAGAGAAATGTTATTGATGATCTGAAAAATCATGAAATTGATTCTTGAAGCAAGAAAAAGCAGTAAAAACAAAAAGCTTGCGAAAAAAAAGAGAAAAAATGGCGAAAAAAATAGAAAGAAAAAGAAAAAGCAAGCAGAAAAAGCCAATAGCCCTTAAAACCAAAAGGCAAGGGTAAAAAGGATCCAAGGCTTTGAGCATCAATGGATAGGAGGGCCCAAGGAAATAAAATCCAGGCCTAAGCGGCTAAATCAAATTGTGTGCTTGTGGCATGAAGGTCCAAGTGAAAAGCTTGAGACTAAGTGGTTAAAGTCGTGATCCAAAACAAAAAGAGTGTGCTTAAGAGCTCTGGACACCTCTAACTGGGGATTCTAGCAAAGCTGAGTCACAATCTGAAAAGGTTCACCTAGTCATGTGTCTGTGGCATTTGTGTATCCGGTGGTAATACTGGAAAACAAAGTGCTTAGGGCCACGGCCAAGACTCATAAGTAGCTGTGTTCAAGAATCAACATGCTTAACTAGGAAAGTCAATAACACTATCTGAACTCTGAGTTCCTAGAGACGCCAATCACTGAACTTCAAAGGAAAAAGTGAGATGCCAAAACTGTTCAGAAGCAAAAAACTACAAGTCCCGCTCATCTAATTAGTATTAATATTCATTGATATTTTGAAATTTATAGTATATTCTCTTCTTTTTATCCTAATTGATTTTCAGTTGCTTGGTGGACGAAATTGTGATAAAAGAGTTCCAAGCACTGTTAGAGAAGACTACAACTCCGTTCAACTTAACCAACAAGTGTACTGGGTCATCCAAGTAATACCTTATGTGAGTAAGGGTCGATCCCACAGAGATTGTTGGTATGAAGCAAGCTATGGTCACCTTGTAAATCTCAGTTAGGCAGATTAAATAGTTATGGTTTTCGAAAATTAATAATAAATAGAAAATAAAAAGGGATAGAAATACTTATGTAAATCAATAGTGAGAATTTCAGATAGGCGTATGGAGATGCTGTGCTCCTCTCGAATCTCTATTTTTTTATTATATTCATCCAATTATTCTTACTCCTTTCCATGGCAAGCTGTATGTAGGGCATCACCACCATCAATGGCTACTTTTAATCCTCTCGGGAAAATGGTCCTATGCGCTGTCACTGCACGGCTAATCGTCTGGAGGCATCACCCTTGTTGATAGCTACATCCCATCCTCTCAGTGAAAATGGTCCAAATGCTCTGTCATAGCATGGTTAATCATCTGTCGGTTCTCAATCAGGTTGGAGTAGAATTCATTGATTCTTTTGAGTTTGTCATCATGCCCAGCTTTCAGGAGTTTGAAGCTCATCACAGTCATTCAATACCGGAATCCTACTCGGAATACCACAGACAAGGTTAGACTTTCCGGATTCTCAGGATTTTACTCGGAATACCACAGACAAGGTTAGACTTTCCGTATCCTCATGAATGCCGCCATCTATCTAGCTTATACCACGAAGATTCTGTTGGGGAATCTAAGAGATATGTGCCCGGCCTAAAGTAGAACGGAAGTGGTTGTCA
>NC_029775.3:92787249-92788245 GCF_000817695.3 Arachis duranensis | reverse complement strand
TTGATGCATAAATCCACTTCCGGGGCCCACTTGGTGTATGCTTGGGCTGAGCTTGATCTATCCACGAGCTGAGGCATTTATTGGAGTTGAACGTCAAGTTATAACGTGTTTTGGGCGTTCAACTCTGGATCATGACGTGTTTCTGGCGTTTAACTCCAGACAGCAGCATGTACTTGGCGTTCAACGCCAAGTTACGTCGTCAATTTCTGAATAAAGTATGGACTATTATATATTGCTGGAAAGCTCTGGATGTCTACTTCTAACTTCGCTGAGAGCGCGCCATTTGGAGTTTTGTAGCTCCAGAAAATCCATTTCGAGTGCAGGGAGGTCAGATTCCAACAGCATCAGCAGACCTTTTGTCAGCCTTTTTCAGAGTTTTGCTCAAATCCCTCAATTTCAGTCAGAAATTACCTGAAATCACAGAAAAACACACAAACTCATAGTAAAGTCTAGAAATTTGAATTTAACATAAAAACTAATGAAAACATCCCTAACAGTAGCTTGAACTTACTAAAAACTACTTAAAAACAATGCCAAAAAGCATATAAAGTATCCGCTCATCATAACACCAAACTTAAATTGTTGCTTGTCCCCAAGCAACTGAAAATCAATTAGGATAAAAAGAAGAGAATATACTATAAATTTCAAAATATCGATGAATATTAATTCTAATTAGATGAGCGGGACTTGTAGCTTTTTGCTTCTGAACAGTTTTGGCATCTCACTTTTTCCTTTGAAGTTCAGAGTGATTGGCGTCTCTAGGAACTCAGAGTTCAGATAGTGTTATTGACTTTCCTAGTTAAACATGTTGATTCTTGAACACAGCTACTTATGAGTCTTGGCCGTGGCCTTAAGCACTTTGTTTTCCAGTATTACCACCAGATACACAAATGTCACAGACACATGACTAGGTGAACCTTTTCAGATTATGACTCAGCTTTGCTTGAGTCCCCAGTTAGAGGTGTCCAGAGCTCTTAAGCACACTCTTTTTGTTTT
>NC_029775.3:92783090-92787206 GCF_000817695.3 Arachis duranensis | reverse complement strand
TTTAGCCGCTTAGGCCTGGATTTTATTTCCTTGGGCCCTCCTATCCATTGATGCTCAAAGCCTTGGATCCTTTTTACCCTTGCCTTTTGGTTTTAAGGGCTATTGGCTTTTTCTGCTTGCTTTTTCTTTTTCTTTCTATTTTTTCGCCATTTTTTCTCTTTTTTTTCGCAAGCTTTTTGTTTTCACAGCTTTTTCTTGCTTCAAGAATCAAGTTCATGATTTTTCATATCATCAATTACATTTCTCTTTGTTCATCATTCTTTCAAGAGCCAACAGTTTTAACATTCATAAACAACAAGATCAAAAATATGCACTGTTCAAGCATTCATTCAGAAAACAAAAAGTATTGTCACCACATCAATTTAATTAAACTAAATTCAAGGATAAATTCGAATTCATGTACTTCTTGTTCTTTTGAATTAAAACATTTTTCATTTAAGAGAGGTTAAGGATTAATAGAATTTATTCATAGCTTTAAGACATAGTTAAACACTAATGATCATGAAATAAAGACACAAAACATAGATAAACACAACATAAAAACCGAAAAGTAGAAAGAAATAAGAATAAGGAATGAATCCACCTTTAGTGGCGTCTTCTTCTTGAAGGACCAACAATGTCCTTAAGTTCTTCTATGTCCCTTCCTTGCCTTTGTTGCTCCTCCCTCATTGCTCTTTGATCTTCTCTTATTTCATGGAGAATGATGGAGTGCTCATGATGTTCCACCCTTAATTGTTCAATATTGTGGCTCAAATCTTCTAAGGAGGTGTTGAGTTGTTCCCAATAGTTGTTGGGAAGAAAGTGCATCCCTTGAGGCATCTCAGGGATTTCTTGATGACGAGCTTCCTCATGCATCTCTTAAGAACCGTGAAGGGTCTCTCTTCCTTGCTCCATCCTCTTCTTGGTGATGGGCTTATCCTCTTCAATGGAGATGTCTCCTTCTATGATAACTCCAGCTGAGTAACATAGATGGCAAATAAGGTGAGGAAAAGCTAGCCTTGCCATGGTGAAGAGCTTGTTGGCTATTTTGTAGATTTCATTGGAGATGACCTCATGAACTTCTACTTCCTCTCCAATCATGATGCTATGAATCATGATGGCCCGATCCATAGTAACTTCAGATCGGTTGCTAGTGGGAATGATGGAGCGTTGAATGAACTCCAACCATTCTCTAGCCACAGGCTTGAGGTCCAGTCTTCTTAGTTGAACTGGCTTGCCTTTGGAGTCTCTCTTCCATAGAGCTCCTTCCACACATATGTCCATAAGGACTTGGTCCAATTTTTTATTAAAGTTGACCATTCTAGTGTAGGGGGCATTCATCTCCTTGCATCATGGGCAAGTGAAACGCCAACTTCACATTTTCCGGACTAAAATCTAAGTATTTTCCCCGAACCATTGTGAGATAATTCTTTGGACTCGGGTTCATACTTTGATCATGGTTCCTAGTGATCCATGCATTGGCATGGAACTCTTGAACCATTAAGATTCTGACTTGTTGCATGGGGTTGGTTGGGACTTCCCAACCTCTTCTTCGGATTTCATGTCGGATCTCCGGGTACTCATTTTTCTTGAGCTTGAAAGGGACCTCAGGGATCACCTTCTTCTTTGTCACAACATCATAGAAGTGGTCTTGATGGCTCTTGGAGATGAATCTTTCTATCTCCCATGACTCGGAGGTGGAAGCTTTTGTCTTCCCTTTTCCTTTTCTAGAGGATTCTCCGGCCTTAGGTGCCATTGATGGTAATGGAAAAACAAAAAGCTTATGCTTTTACCACACTAAACTTAAAATATTGTTCGCCCTCGAGCAAAAGAAGAAAGAAGAGAAGAAGAAGAAATTGGAGGAGAGTGAAGGGAGATGGATTCGGCCAAGGTATAGTAGAGGGGGTAGTGTTGTGTGAAAATGAAGTAGAATGAAAGGGTATATATAGGGAGAGGGGGGAGTGATGTTTCGGCCATTTAGGGTGGGAATGGGTGGGAAAATGTTTTTGAATTTTTGAAGGTAGGTGGGGTTTATGGGGAAGAGTGGATGGATGTGAGTGGTGAATAGGTGATTGGGAAGAGAGATTGAGGTGATTGGTGAAGGGTTTTTGGGGAGTGTGACATGGGGAAGAGTAAAATAGGATTAGGAGGTAAGGTGGGAATATAGTAGGTGGGGATCCTGTGGGGTCCACAGATCCTGAGGTGATCCTATGGGGTCCACAGATCTTGAGGTGTCAAGGTAAGAAATTCCATCCCTGCACCAAATAGGCATGTAAAATGCCTTTGCACACCATTCTGGCATTTAAACGCCGAGTGGTGCACGTTCTGGGCGTTCAACGCCCACATGTAACATGTTTCTGGCGTTGAACGCCAGTTTCATGCTTGTTACTGGCGTTCAGCGCCAGCTTTTCCTCTAGGCACATTCCTGGCGTTTAGCGCCAGAATGTTGCTTGTTTCTGGCGTTCAGCGCCAGTTTCATGCTCTGTTCTGGCGTTGAACGCCAGCCAGATGCTTCTTACTAGCGTTGAACGCCAGTCTGTGCTTTCTCCAGGGTGTAATTTTTTTTCTGCTGTTTTTTATCTTGCTTTTAATTTTTATATTTTTTCGTGACTCCTCATGATCATGTTCCTAATAAAACACAAAATAACAATAAAATAAAAATTAGATAAATAAAATTGGGTTGCCTCCCAACAAGCGTTTCTTTAATGTCAATAGTTTGATAGTGGCTCTCATGGAGCGACAAAGGTGATCAGGTCAATGTTGTATAGTCCCAACACCAAACTTAGAGTTTGGATATGGGGTCTTAACACCAAATTTAGAGTTTGGTTGTGGCCTCCCAATACCAAACTTAGAGTTTGACTGTGGGCCTCTTCTTGACTCTGAACTGAGAGAAGCTCTTCATGCTTGCTCTCTTTTGTCACAGAGGGATGGCCATGTGCCTTAAACACAAGGTATTCCCCATTCAATTGAAGGACTAATTCACCTCTGTTGACATCCCCATTCAATTGAAGGACTAGTTCACCTCTGTTGACATCTATCACAGCTCCTGCTGTGGCTAGGAAAGGTCTTCCAAGGATGATGCAATCATCCTCTTCCTTCCTAGTGTCTAAGATTATGAAATATGTAAAGGCCTTCAACCTTTACTAACACGTCCTCCACTATTCCATAAGCTTGTCTCAATGACTTGTCTGCTAATTGTAATGAGAACAATGCAGGTTGTACCTCAATGATCCCCAACTTCTCCATTACAGAGAGTGGCATAAGATTTATCCCTGACCCCAGATCACATAGAGCTTTTTCAAAGGTCATGGTGCCTATGGTACAAGGTATTAAGAACTTGTCAGGATCTTGTCTCTTTTGAGGTAAAATTTTCTGAATCCAAGTATCTAGTTCACTAATGAGCAAGGGAGGTTCACTTTTCCAAGTCTCATTACCAAATAACTTGGCGTTCAGCTTCATGATAGCTCCTAAATATTGAGTAATTTGCTCTCCAGTTACATCTTCATCCTCTTCAGAGGACGAATAGTCTTCAGAGCTCATGAATGGCGGAAGGAGATTTAATGGAATCTCTATGGTTTCTGTATGAGCCTCAGATTCCTTTGGATCCTTAATAGGAAACTCCTTCTTGCTTGAAGGACTAGGATTTTCGTCCTCCTCACTAGGATTTTCGTCCTCCTCCTCCCTTGTGCATTCGGCCACATTGATCACATCAATGGCCTTGCACTCTCTTTTTGGATTCTCTTCTGTGTTGCTTGGGAGAATATTGGGAGGAGTTTCAATGACTTTCTTACTCAGTTGGCCCACTTGTGCCTCCAGATTTCTGATGGAGGATCTTGTTTCACTCATGAAACTGAAAGTGGCCTTTGACAGATCAGAGACTAGATTGGCTAAATTAGAAGTGTTTTGTTCAGAATTCTCTGGCTGTTGCTGAGAAGATGATGGATAAGGCTTGCTATTGCTCAGCCTATTGCGTCCACCATTGTTAAAGCCTTGTTGAGGCTTTTGTTGATCCTTCCATGAGAAATTTGGATGATTTCTCCATGATAAGTTATAGGTGTTTCCATAAGGTTCACCCATGTAATTAACCTCTGCCATTGTAGGGTTCTCAAGATCATAAGCTTCTTCAGAAGCTGCCTA
>NC_029775.3:92779808-92782900 GCF_000817695.3 Arachis duranensis | reverse complement strand
GAATTCCTCTTAGAAGTGTACATGAATTGGTTGTTTACAACCATATCAATGAGTTCTTGGGTCTCTTCAGGCGTTTTCTTCAGGTGAATAGATCCACCTGCAGAATGGTCCAATGACATTTTCGAAAATTTAGACAGGCCATAATAGAATATATCTAATATGGTCCATTCTGAAAACATGTCAGCTGGACACCTTTTGGTCAACTGCTTGTATCTTTCCCAAGCTTCATAGAGGGATTCACCATCTTTTTGTTTGAAGGTCTGAACATCCACTCTAAGCTTGCTTAGCTTTTGAGGAGGAAAGAATTTATCCAAGAAGGCAGTGACCAGCTTATCCCAGGAGTCCAGGCTATCCTTAGGTTGTGAATCCAACCATATTCTAGCTCTGTCTCTTACAGCAAAAGGGAAAAGCATGAGTCTATAGACTTCAGGATCAACTCCATTCGTCTTTACAGTCTCACATATCTGCAAGAACTCAGTTAAAAACTGGTAAGGATCTTCAGATGGAAGTCCATAAAACTTGCAGTTTTGTTGCATTAAGGCAACTAGCTGAGGTTTCAGCTCAAAATTATTGGCTCCAATGGCAGGAATGGAGATGCTTCTTCCATCAAATTTGGACGTTGGCTTTGTGAAGTCACTAAGCATTCTTCTTGCATTATTATTATTTTCAGCTGCCATCTCCTTCTCTTGTTCTAATGTTTCTGAAAGGTTACCTTTAGAATGTTGTAACTTAGCTTCTCTTAATTTTCTCTTCAGAGTCCTTTCAGGTTCTGGATGAATTTCAACAAGAGTGCCTTTTTCCTTGTTCCTGCTCATATGAAAGAGAAGAAAACAAGAAAAGAAGAGGAATCATCTATGTTATAGTATAGAGATTCTTTTATGTTAGTAGAAAAAGAAAGGGGAGAAGAATGAAGAAGAGTGGGTTCGAATATTTAGGTGAAGAGAAGTGTTAGTAATTAAATAATTAAATAGAATAAGAGAGAAGAGATAGAAAATTCGAAAATAATTTTAAAAAGGTGTTAGTAATTTTCGAAAATTAGAGATAAGATAAGATTAAAATTAAAATTTTAAAAAAAGAATTTTTGAGAAAAAGATGAGATATTTTCGAAAATTAGAGAAGGAATAGTTAGGTGGTTTTGAAAAAGATAAGAAACAAACAAAAAGTCAAAGAGTTAGTTGAAAAAGATATTAAAATCAAATTTGAAAAGATAAGAAGATAAGAGGTTAGATAAGATATTTTGAAATCAAATTTTGAAAAAGATAAAATTTTTGAAAAAGATTAGATAAAAGATAAAAAGATTTAATTTTTAAATTTAAAATTACTTACTTCACTAACAAGAAACTTCAAGATAAGATTCTAGAACTTAAAGATTGAACATTTCTTAATAGGAAAGTAACAAACTTCAAATTTTTGAATCAGTCACATTAATTGTTAGTGTAATTTTGAAAATATGATATAAAGATAAGAAAAAGATTTTGAAAATAATTTAAAAAAGATTTTTGAAAATTTTCAAAAAACAAAGATAAAATCGAAAAGATATGATTTTTGAAAAAAGATTTTAAAAAGATAAGATTTTTTTAAAATTGAAAATTTGACTTGACTTGTGAGAAACAACTAATTTTAAAAATTTTTGACCAAGTCAACCCAAAATTTCGAAAATTTGAAGGGAAATAAGGAAAAGATATTTTTTATTTTTGAAATTTTAAAGATGAGAGAGAAAAACCTAAAAATGACCCAAAATATGAAAATTTTGGATCAAACACATAATGCATGTAAGAACACTATGAATGTCAAGATGAACACTAAGAACACTTTGAAGATCATGATGAACATCAAGAACATATTTTTGAAAAACAACAAACAACACAAAACAAGAAATCATCAAGATCAAACAAGAAGACTTGTCAAGAACAACTTGAAGATCATGAAGAACACTATGATTGCATGAGATTTTCGAAAAATGCAAGAAAAATTTTTAAAGCATGCAATTGACACCAAACTTAAAAATTGACTCAAGACTCAAACAAGAAATACAAAATATTTTTGGTTTTTATGATTTTCTAATTTTTTTGGATTTTTATTAATTTTTTTCGAAAATATTTTTGGAAAAAACGAAAAAGAAAAGAAAAATTTTGAAAAAGATTTTTGAAAAGAAAATTACTTAATCTGAGCAACAAGATGAATCGTCAGTTGTCCATACTCGAACAATCCCTGGCAACGACGCCAAAAACTTGGTGGACGAAATTGTGATAAAAGAGTTACAGGCACTGTTAGAGAGGCTCACAACTCCGTTCAACTTAACCAGCAAGTGTACTGGGTCATCCAAGTAATACCTTACGTGAGTAAGGGTCGATCCCACAGAGATTGTTGGTATGAAGCAAGCTATGGTCACCTTGTAAATCTCAGTTAGGCAGATTAAATGGTTATGGTTTTCGAAAATTAATAATAAATAGAAAATAAAAAGGGATAGAAATACTTATGTAAATCAATAGTGAGAATTTCAGATAGGCGTATGGAGATGCTGTGCTCCTCTCGAATCTCTACTTTTTTATTACATTCATCCAATTCTTCTTACTCCTTTCCATGGCAAGCTGTATGTAAGGCATCACCACCATCAATGGCTACTTTTAATCCTCTCGGGAAAATGGTCCTATGCGCTGTCACTGCACGGCTAATCGTCTGGAGGCATCACCCTTGTTGATAGCTACATCCCATCCTCTCAGTGAAAATGGTCCAAATGCTCTGTCACAGCACGATTAATCATCTGTCGGTTCTCAATCAGGTTGGAATAGAATCTATTGATTCTTTTGTGTTTGTCATCACGCCCAGCCTTCAGGAGTTTGAAGCTCGTCACAATCATTCAATACCGGAATCCTACTCGGAATACCACAGACAAGGTTAGACTTTCCGGATTCCCAGGATCCTACTCGGAATACCACAGACAAGATTAGACTTTCCGGATCCTCATGAATGCCGCCATCTATCTAGCTTATACCACGAAGATTCTGTTGGGGAATCTAAGAGATATGCGCCCGGCCTAGAGTAGAACGGAAGTGGTTGTCAGTCACGCGCGTTCATAGGTGAGAATGATT
>NC_029775.3:92757383-92779739 GCF_000817695.3 Arachis duranensis | reverse complement strand
GTGCAACGTATATCTTGGAATAAGAATAAAAGAGAATTGAATAGAAAGTAATAGTAATTGTATTGAAACTTGAGGTACAGCAGAGCTCCACACCCTTAATCTATGGTGTGTAGAAACTCCACCGTTGAAAATACACATAAGTGAAAGGTTCAGGCATGGCCGAATGGCCAGCCCCCATGGTCTAAGGACTAGGCGTCCAGAGATCTCTAATACACTTGTAAAAAGTCCTATTTATAATAAGCTAGCTACTAGGGTTTACATGAGTAAGTAATTGATGCATAAATCCACTTCCGGGGCCCATTTGGTGTATGTTTGGGCTGAGCTTGATCTATCCACGAGCTGAAGCGTTTATTGGAGTTGAACGCCAAGTTATAACGTGTTTTGGGCGTTCAACTCTGGATCATGACCTGTTTCTGGCGTTTAACTCCAGACAGCAGCATGTACTTGGCGTTCAACGCCAAGTTACGTCGTCAATTTCCGAATAAAGTATGAACTATTATATATTGCTGGAAAGCTCTGGATGTATACTTTCCAACGCCGTTAAGAGCGCGCCATTTGGAGTTCTGTAGCTCCAGAAAATCCATTTCGAGTGTAGGGAGGTCAGATTCCAACAGCATCAGCAGTCCTTTTGTCAGCCTTTTTCAGAGTTTTGCTCAAGTCCCTCAATTTCAGCCAGAAATTACTTGAAATCACAGAAAAACACACAAACTCATAGTAAAGTCCAGAAATGTGAATTTAACATAAAAACTAATGAAAACATCCCTAAAAGTAGCTTGAACTTACTAAAAACTACCTAAAAACAATGCCAAAAAGCGTATAAATTATCCGCTCATCACAAGCTTAGCACGTCCCCCTCTTATGAGACTTTACAATTTTTTCCAATATGTGCTTGATTTTTCGGTTGGAGACCTCGGCTTGGCCATTTGTTTGGGGATGATAGGCCATGGCCACTTTATGAATGATGCCATACTTCTTCATAAATCCTGTCATTCTCTTGTTGTAAAAATGATTGCCTTGATCACTCACGATTGCTCGTGATGATCCAAAGCGACAAATTATGTTATTCCGAACAAAAGAAAGAACCACATTGGCATCATCAGTCTGGGTGGGAATCGCTTTCACCAATTTGGAAACATAGTCAACAACTAGCAGAATATAGAGGAAATTATTAGAGTTTGTAAAATGCCCCATGAAGTCAATACTCCAAACATAAAAAATCTCACAAAATAACATGGTTTGTTGGGATATTTCAGTCTTCTTGGAGATGTTTCCAAATCTAAGGCATTGTGGACAAAACTTACAAAAGAGAGATGCATCCTTGAAAAGTGTAAGCCACAAAAATTCGCAGTCTAGAATCTTTCTTGCAGTTCTTTGAGGACCAAAATGGCCACCTCCCTCAGAGGAGTGGCATGCCTCCAAAATAGACTGGAATTCAGATTGTGGGATACACCTTCTGAGTACTTGGTATGCACCACATCTCCATAAATATGGGTCATCCCATATATAATATTTGGATTCGCTCTTAAGCTTATCCCTTTGGTGCTTAGAGAACTTGGGAGGAAAGGTGCGACCAACCAAGTAATTGGCAATAGGTGCATACCAAGGGATCACTTTCGATATTGCTTGCGAGCCCTCAGGGGAAATACATCGTTGATAGGAGTGAGATCGCCTTTTGTATGCTTAAGGCGACTCAAGTGTTCCGCCACTAAATTTTGGCAACCACTCCTATCTTTGATTTCTAAATCAAATTCTTGTAGAAGCAATACCCATCTTATCAACCTTGGTTTAGACTCCTTCTTGGCCAACAAATATTTCAATGCTGCATGATCCGAATATACTACTACCTTTGAGCCAAGTAAATAAGCTCAGAATTTATCCAAGGCAAAGACAATAGCTAACAATTCTTTCTCAGTGATAGTATAATTGGGTTGGGCTCCATCCAAAGTTTTAGAGGCATAGGCAATGACATAAGGATTGTTACCTTCGCGCTAAGATAGTGCCACTCCCACTGCATAGTTTGATGCATCTCACATGAACTCGAATGGCCTACTCTAGTCCGGCCTTTCTACAATGAGAGCTTGGGTCAAAGCAATTTTGAGCTTGTCAAATGCCTCCATGCAATCTTCACTCAACTCAAATTCAACATTATTTTGCAACAACCGGGAGAGTGGTAGTGCCACCTTACTAAAGTCCTTAATAAACCGTCGGTAAAAACCTGCATGACCAAGAAACGCACGGACTTCCCTCATAGAGGAAAGGTAAAGCAAACTAGAAATCTGGATCCACAGAAATACCATTATTAGAGACAATGTGTCCTAAAACAATACATTGTCTAACCATAAAATGACATTTATCAAAATTAAAAACAAGGTTTGATTTAGTACATCTCTCTAATACTTTTGCATATTTGTCCAAGCAAAAGTCAAAGGAGTCCCATAGACACTAAAATCATCCATGAACACCTCCATGCAATGCTCAAGTAAGATCCGTAAATATACTCAGCATACATCTTTGGAACGTAGCTGATGCATTGCACAAGGCAAATGTCATTCTCTTGTAAGCATATGTTCCAAAGTGGCATGTGAAGGTAGTTTTCTCCTGATCTTCTGGAGCAATGTGGATTTGAAAGTACCCAAAATAGCTATCTAAGAAACAATAACGACGAGATTTACCAAACAAGCGATCAAGCATTTGATCGATGAATGGCAATGGAAAGTGATCATTTCTAGTGGCCATGTTCTAATGACGATAGTCAATACACACCTTCCATGAGTTTGATACCCTTGTGGCCATAAGCTCCCCGCTCTCATTCTTGATTGTAGTAACACCGGACTTCTCTGGAATGATAGGATTCAAACGCCTGAGGTTGGCGAATAGGTTTAGCTCCTTCTTCTAAGAAGATGCGGTGTTCACACACTTGAGGGTTTATGCCAATTAAGTCCGCCAAACTCCACCCTATAGCCTTTTTATTTTCCCTCAAGATTCGAAGTAACTTCTCCTCTTGTTGGGAGGTGAGCTCCCTCGCAACAATTGCTGGAAGCTTGTGATCTTCATCAAGATAGGCATATTTTAGGTGGGGTGGAAGTGATTTCAACTTTATACTTTGTTCATGACTCGGCATTTGATCATCCGGTAAGACTAGAGTGGATAAGATGTTCTCTTCACATTCGTGGGGGCTCCCCACATTTGGACCTTGAATCTACTTTTCTCATCAAGATTAGCATTATGTACTTCGGCCACAACATTGTCAATCAAGTCACACCAGAAAATTGAATGATCTTCTGGTAGGTGTCTCATGGCTTCATCAAGACTAAAGCTCACAACTCTTCCATCAATCTTAAAAGAATAAGTACCCGAGAAAACATCTAGTTTGAATCGAGAGGTCCTCAAGAACGGCTTCCCAGGATAGACGATGTTCTTTCGAATTCACTTGGCGGCATCTCAAGAATATGAAAATTAATTGGGAAGACCCATCCCTTTATACTCACCTACACATCTTCCGTAATACCAACCATAGGTATTATGCTCTTGTCTGCCAATACAAATCGAGCCGCCGACCGTTTCAATGTTGGGAGCTTCAATATATGATAAACGGATAGAGGCATAATACTAACACAGGCACCAAGATCACGCATGCAATCAACGAATTGGACCCCATCTATGGTGCAAGTGACTAAGCAAGGACCCGGATCACCACATTTCTCCAGTATTGTACCCATCAAAGCCGAAATAGAGCTTTCCAATGGAATAGTTTCTAAATAATGAATTCTTTCCTTATTCATACACAAATCTTTTAGAAACTTGGCATATTTAGGGACTTGGCGAATAGCATCAAAAAGAGGGATAGTTACCTCTACCTTTTTGAATATTTCCACCATTTTGGGATCAAGTTCTACATGCTTCTTGGTCTTCCTTATCAATGTAGGAAATGGAATTGGAGTAGCCTTTTCCAAGACACTTCCATCCTTAGAAACTCTGCTTTTTGGTTGGTTGACTTCTTCTTCAACTACCTCATGTGCCTCATCCTCCTCTTCAATTTCTTCTACCTCAACCACATCCTCTTTTTGAGTCTAATTTGGTGCCTTCGGACTCCTCTCTTGCAATTTGGTGTCTGACCTCAAGGTGATGGCATTGATGCCACCCTTGGGGTTGGGTAAATATTGAGAGGGCAAAGCACGAGAACTTGAAGCTTGAGTAGTGTGGGTAGAAGGTGGTTCCATACTTGCTAGAAGAGCTTGGATGGTAGATGTAAGACCTGTGAGACTAGAGGCAAGTGTGGTTTAAAGTTCTTTTTGTCCTTGAAAAATTAGAATGGCTCATTTTGGTTGGAAGAAGGGGAAGGATAGGTGATTTGGGGGGTTTGTGGTTGATTACGTTGAGGTGCTTGCCTTTGGTGTGGTGGTTAGTAGGTTTGCAAGTTTTTTCCTTGGTTTTGTTGGTATGGTGGGTTTTGTTGGTAACAATATTGTTGATGGTTGTTGTTCCACCTTTGATTTCCTCCATTGTTTCTACCTCCTTGGTTATAGTTGTCCCTCCATCATTGGTTGAAATTGTCTTGCCAACCTTGGTTATAATTGCCTCCTTATTGGTGATACCCTTGGTTCGAACGGTTGTAATAGACATTAGTAGCCGCTAGGGTATTGTCATCTTGGAGACTTGGACATTCATCCGTATAATGGGAGTAGCAAGAGCAAATTTTACACACTCTTTGGGGAACCAGTTGTTGACTTTGTTGTTGTTGAGGAGGTTGAGGTTGTTGTTGATTAATTTGGAGTTGCTTAAGAATGCTAGTCATCTCTCCCAAGGTTTTAGTGAGGGCGGTGGTCTCACCACCAGAAGAAACTTCATTGATGGTTCTTGGATGATTGTTTCTTTGTCTAGCATGTAGGGTGGATTCGGCTAAATTGGTGCTGAGTTGCCATGCTTCTTCAGCCGTTCTATACTTTGTCATGGAACCATTACTTGAAGTATCCAAAAGGATTTTGTCTTGCGGTTTCATTCCTTGGCAAAAGTAGCTAATCAACACTAGAGTGTCAATCATGTGGTTGGGGAATGAGTCAAGAAACTTTCAGAACCGTTCTCAATACTCATATAAAGTCTCCGATTTACCTTGGACAATGCATAAAATTTCTTTCCGTAACCTATCTATCACTTCCACATGAAAGAATTTGTCTAGGAACTCCCTTCTAAGCAAATTCCAATCGCTAACAATCTCATTGGGCAAAATATAGAACCACTATTTAGCTATTCCCACGACCAAACGGCAACCTCATCGCAACCTTCCCGCTAGTAGTAGAACATACACCTTGGAAGTCCCTAAGGTGTCTAATAGGATCTAGAGCGGGAAGTCCATGGAACTTCGGTAGAAGATTGATCAAAGCGGTTTTGAGCTCAAAATTAGCATTCAAATCCGGATGACACACATGAAGCGATTGAAGAACAAAATCCGAAGCACCGGCTTCCTTAAGAGTGACCCTCTTTGGAGCGGCCATAGTATCGGTACCTAATTCAATGGAAGAGTTATTAGTAGTATCAATGGAAGATTAGATAGTGTCTTCTTCGAATGACGATTCGGATTCAACCTCGGATATGGTTGGTGAATTGGTAAAATTGCAGACATCAATCCTACCATCGACAATTTGTGTGTACGTATATGTGTGATACGGTTATGGACACTACCAAGTTACGGAAATTCTCCATTGCCATACTCAATTGAGATGGTTTGGCTCGATGAAGACGTGAGTTTTCTATTAATATTTTTCTATTTTATTTTAAATTTATATTATTTATATTTTAAATTTATTTGTTTATTCCCATCTAATTGTTCTTTGATTTTTGTTAATCAATTCTATTTTATTTTATTTTGCATGTTTTGTAGTCTTTGACAAAGAGGCAAAACATATTTATTTCTAAAAACATTAGTGAAGATATTTTTAATGGTAATTTTTATATTATTTATTATTAATATATTATGTAATACCTTGTAGAAAGGAGATCTATGGGATACACTTACACTTTTTCTCAACCTAATTGATAAGACCTTTTTCTTCATCGTTGAAGTTCAAATATATGATAATCCACATTTTTCACCTTCTTATAAAGTTAAGAAAATGACTGATAATCCACATTTTTCACTTTCTATTAAAAATCAGTTTATTTTTCTCTTCTTTGGTAATTAGTAGTATCTAATTTTTAAATAATAATTAATAACTAATTATAATTTTAGGATGTTGACTACATCGATGATTTGCTTCCAATTTCAAAGACATCCTCAATCATTGAAGGGGAAAAGTAGAATGTGCTAAGGTATTTGTTCAAAAAATGAATCTTTTATTTATTTATTTTCTCAAAGTTAGATCTTTATTTTATTAAAAAAATATTATTGAGATAAAATTAAAAGTGAGAATGAAGTCTTTAATTTAACGTAGTATTTTGTACAGAATTTGTTACTTGAATTCTCCAATGAAGTTGCGGACAATGATGAATCTGAAGTGTTAAAAAATGATATTACATCAGCCAAGTGATTATCCTCGGAGTCGGAAGATTCGAAGGTGCAAGGAGATACCTCAATCTGCAAGAAGATCAAGATTGAGAATGAAACTTGAGAATTTGAATGCACGTGTTTCAGAATCTCCTTCTAGAGTCTATCTAATAGAATAATATCAAGTATACGTTTATTTTGGTAGAAACATTGTTTTTTCTTAAGTTGTTATTTTTCTTTTGGTTTTCTTCGATTTATACGTTTGGAATTTAGAATTTTTTTAAATATAAATTGAAGTTATTTGGTTATTGCTTGTGGTTTTATTTTTAATTCTATTCACACCGTTGATATTCTGTGAATTTCTAATTTAGTATTTAATGTCATAAAGTTATAAATTTCTCATATGAATTATTGTTGATACAATTAAGTTAGTTATTGATTTTTAATGTGTATTTATTTAAAAAATCTAATTATAATTTTTAATTAAAGTATTATGTTTAAATTTTAAATTTAAATTCAAATAAACTTTTTTTTTGAATTTTAAGTAAGCAATTGAGTTTGAAAATATTTTTTAAAATTTTATATAATTTATAAGCTATTATACTAATTACAAAAGATTATATTAAAGTAAATAGAATTACTAGTCTTATTAAAATGTGAGGTTATTTATATTATTTAAAAAAATTAATTTGACATTCTTCTATACTTAATTCTGTTTCTAATATTGTTCCGATAAAATTGAATTAATTTATAATTTTTTTTAAATTTAAAATTTGTACTAGCTAATTAGGAAATTCTATTTAAAAATTTTAAATTATTTGCTTAGATTATTTTACTTAGGTTGTTATTTTTTAAATTTTAGGTTGTTTTGCTTAGGTAGTTATTTTTTAAATTTTAATTTATTTATTTAGATTGTTATTTTTTAAATTTTAAGATACATATTACTTTTTTAAATCATAAATTATTATTTACTTAAGTTGTTATTTTTTAATTTTAAATTATTTGCTCACAAATTAAAATTTTTGAAAAAATTAATTTAAATTTATTAAATTAAATAAAGATAATATTTAATTATTTAAATTTTGCTAAGATAAATTTTATTTATAAATTAAGTAACAACTTTTGTCGTATAAGATTTCTACCATGTTTAATACGCCTCAGTTATAGTTAAGAAAACACCTTTTTTACAATCTGTTGATTCTTTTTATTTGAACGCTATATTTAAAATTTTGAATATTTATTTTATCTACAAATTTAATTCAAATTTAAATTAAAGCCAATCAAATATAGAGAACATTTATCTTTATAGTAATACAAATGAAAATCTTATATGCTAACGTGGCACTCATGAAAATCTTTATCTTTGAACTCAATGTGGGTAACTTTATGACTACACATCATGAGTATGTGGTTCATTTAAACCAATATATCGATATGCACATACTTCCAGAATTATCAAGTATCCCACGAGATGGATTTAATTTTGTGAGTTTTGACACTCTCAATACTCCTGAGTTCGATTATACGTATTTAGTTGGTAATTTTATTGTTTTAGAAAAAGTATAATTCATGGATAAAATTATTTATGTTATTGATAATTTCGGTTGTATTTTTTAGTTAACAAACTTATTGATAACAATTTTTTGTTATGTTAATCCATTCTAGATGTTATTGAATATTATATCAACTTGAGTTTTTAAAAATTGAATAATGCGTTATTCATGATTTATTATATTTGTTGAGAATTTTAATTAAAAAAATATATTTTTTAAAGTAATTAAAATTAAATTTTATGATACTTTAAGTTTAAAATTCATTAAAATTTTTAAACTATTTTTATTATAATGAGATATTTAAAAAAATAAAAAAATTAATATTATTATTAATTAAAAGAGAATCATTTATTTGGCTTTTGTTCAATGTGAAAAAAAAAGCCAAACGTGACTTATGATTATCGTATATATATAACACTTCTTTGGAATTCATTCATTCCACCGAATAGGATTTAAGAAAGAAAGAAAGGAGTTGAGAATGAGAGAGAGACACAAACTTGCATGAAACAATCGTCAAAATGTTGTTATTTTTTAAAAAAATACTTGGTTTTATCTTTATAAAATAAAATAAATAATTGATTATTAATTTTTAAATTGTAACTATTTCTTTAATAAAAAATAATTTATAAAGTGTGTTTAAAATTTTATGAATTTTTTAATTTTAAAATTTTAAAATATAAAACATATATGTATATAATTTGGTACAATTTTTGTTGTTGTTATTTTTTAAGTTATAATTAGTTTTTTTAATATAAACACTTATACATATTAGATGAGTAAAATAAAATCTAAAAATTTTAATATTTATTTCAATGTAAATTTATTTATTTAGATTTGTTTCAAGATTTTATTCTATAAATTTAAATTTATTTATTTTAGTATTTTCTATTTAGATTATTATTTTAATTTTATTTTATTATAAATATTTTTGTTATATTATATTTTTTGTGCTTGAACAATTTTAATTTATTGAGGAAAAATTTTTTTTCGGTGAATAAATATTTTTTTATCTTTTTATTTAAAATATTATTATTAATATATTGGTATTAAATATATAAAAGATAAAGCATACTTAAAAAAATGTATTATGAGATTAAATGATTTTATAATTATGGGTATTTGTTTACACGGGAGGCTTTGTGGAGAATTTTGGCAAACAAATTATTTGCCTTTTATTTATCTGAAAAACAAAATATCATCTTTAAATACGATGATAATCTTGAGAAAATCATGAATTAAGAGAAAGGGAAAGATAAAATGTTCTTAGCATGGATGGAGGCCAACAAAGAATTTAAAACATGTCAAACTTTAATGTATGTTGAGTTTTCAAATCAATTTGTTTATAATATAGAAGAAAGGAAATGATATCCACGCAAAAAATAATATTTTATTAGGAGATTAAACTATATTCCATCGGGTACATGTGATATCTACTATATGAGAATTTTGTAATTATTCAAAAACGTTGCACAACATATGAGTCTATTATAATAGTTAATGGGATTACATATCCTAGCTTCCAAGATATTTTCTATTTTATGAGACTATTGCTTGACGATAGAAAATTCATTGCAGCTATTAATAAGGTCTGGTCATCAATTGAGAAAACTGTTTCTGATGCTATTGATATCTAATAGTATTAACGTAACAAACTAAATCGTATTTGAAATACAACTTAGACATTATTAGCTGACGGGTACTATATATGAGGAGAAAAACATTGAAAACCAAGATATTTCACTATGTGGTAAATTATTATCGCATATAGGACTTTACTTGCTAAAATTAGTGTTCACCAATGGGCAACTTCACATTGCTTTGTCAAGAGTTAAGAGTCGCAATAGTCTGAACATTCTACTTCTAGATGAAGACAACAATCCAAACTTATCAACAACAAATGTCGTATTCAACGAAGTTTTTAATAATATTTAAATAAAAAAATAGTATTTTTATTTTAGTAACATATTATGATTTATACTTTTGTATAAATATTTATCGTAGATATAACTAATTTATTAACTATACTTTTAGACTTGAAATAAAATGAGTAACATGAAGCATAACATCATATGCCAATTATTTTTCTAATGAGGTTAGTAAAATACTTGGTTGTCGATAAATTGTCATTAGCCTTATAATATAAAGTTTAGTGTAAAATTGACATTCTACTATTACAGTTATATATATGTTCTTATTTTTTCATGTCTTTTTCCTTATAGCTCAAAAATATTATAGACTTCAAACTGTTTCATTTGCATTTTACTTGAATAAAAATAAAACAACATATTAAGTACGTTTATTATATAATGACGATGATATTGTTATACTAAACTTGAGAAATTTATAATTATAAAATATTATTTTCGATTTACCATATCAAATTAAAATATAAGTCCGTGCATCGCACGGGTTTAATACTAGTATAATACTTTTGAATATCTTTTAACCCCAAAAAGATTATTGATTTGTTCACTTCTATAAATATTTTGTTGGCATGCTGTGCTACAAGAATGTGAATAAATGCTTATAAATTTCTTCATTTACTTACAAGTTGTAACTTGTAACAAGGTAGTTGGATCTGTGCTTTCTGTGATGATTAACATTTATATAATCTTTAATAAAAACTGTGGAAGAAACTTTTAGGAAAGCTTTGATTTAATTTGAAGTGACTTATCTCTTGATATGTTTTATGGTAAAGCACATATATAATTCATTATATATAATGTGACTTACAAATTTATCTCTTCTTAAATAATTTCATTTTTGTTGTTAGTTGGTAGAGGACAAGCATAGAATTCATTATATATAATGAGACTTGCAATTTTAAACTCTTAAATTCTTTCTGTTCTTTTATTCATATAAAAAGAGTGTCTTAGTGTTTTTTTTTTATGGGACTAATATATGGAGATGATGCATTAGCCATTTGATTATTTCTATGCTTTTATGCCAACTTGTTGAGAAATTAGAGTTTGAACTCGATATTTATTTTGTATTTGAATATTAATGTATAAAACAATTATAGCAAAAATTATATATGTCACTAATTACTGTTTGATTTGTCTTGTAATAAAAATTACATACTATATTTATAAATTTGGTAATAAAAAAGACTGAAAATTTATATTGTGCAATGATAAAGGTAAAATCAGAAAAATGATTTTTTTAATTTGATAAGGCTATCTTACGCTTTTGAAGCGTGGCCGTATCTTTCGCTATCGCCACGCTTTAAAAGCGTGGCCGTATATCTTGCTATCGCTACGCTTTAAAAGTGTGCCCATATCTCTCGCCATCGCCACGCTTTAAAAGCGTGGCCATATCTCTCACATGCGGCTACGTTTTTAAGTGTGGCAAAAAATAAAGCATGGTGATAGATCACAAAAAATGTGGCGATAGAGCAACTGCCATACTAGCAGATGTGACCCTTTTAAAAGCGTGTCAGTAGCTCAAAAAGCGTGGCAAAAAGCTATTGTCACATTTTTTCATCCTTTCGCCACGCTTTAAAAGCGCGACAATAGAGCTGTTTTCTTGTAGTGTTAAATTGAAGAACTCTCATATTAGCACCAATATATTTTAGGAGTGTTCGCGAATTGGATCGGATTGAATGTGGCTAAAATCTCAATCTAATCTGCACTAAAATAATAAGATCGAGTTTGATCCAATATTCACTCTTTTTGTATTCGGATTGGATATCAAATATATTCGCAAAATAAAAAAAATGATTTCTACTAGAAAACTCAATAAAACCAATTTTTCATTCTTTTAAGTCTGTTTATTCTTAAAATATTATTAAACAAATTTTAAAATAATAAAATAAAATAATACAACGTATATGAATAATAATTATTAATTAAAATAAAATATAAAAATAATATTTATATTTATTAATTATTTTTATCTCATTTTTAAATTATTCAAGTATTTTTTTATCGATAATATCTTTTAAGAATTTTTTTATTAGTACCTGAATTTTTGAAAGACCAAATTGATAGTTTTATATCAATGAGAGAAGAAGTCTCACATGAAATGAAAGTAAAATACTTTTGTATTTATTTATTTATTTATTTTGTGGTTGAACTGAGAATGGTTGAACTGAAAATGGCTAAATTAATTGAACTAATCAGGTTCTAAAAATAAATAAATAAATAAAATAGTTAATAAAAAGTCCTTAAATTCAATATCAACTATTTGACTATTTGTTCTTCAGCGAAAACTAAGTTTGACTAGGGAAAAAACCCGTACAACATATCATATTTTTATTATTTGATAGTAATATTTCGTCCAAAAATATGTTTACTCCACTTTACCAGAATATCAACCAACTGACTACATTTCATGACCTTATATTACCCTATCAACAAAGCAACTAAAATTAAAAATGTTGACAATAATAATGTACAAAAAGTGATCATTGAATCATGAGGGGGCTGCGCTAGCTACTGGCTAGGACGTGAACAAGGTGGCGATGGTGTTGGAGTCTAAAAAGAACAAAAGTAATATTTTTTCAAACTTCCAATTGAATTTTTTATACTCTAATTTTTCACAAATTTTAATTATTAAATTTATATTCAAATTTTTATTTTATTAGACAAATTAATTTATATATTGAATTATTTGTCTATATGTATAAAAATTTTAATATGAGAATTTTGAATTTTTTAAAGACTTTAATTATATTTTTATTAAATAATGATATAGATTAATTTGGCTGATTTTTTAAATAAAATTTGAGATAAAGATTGAATTTTCTAACATAATAAGATATAAGAATTGATTTAGTTATTAAAATTTGTTAGAGACTAAAATATTTGACTAATATAAAAAAACTTTATGTCACGAAAAAAATATAAAAAAAAACTTATATATCACACTATCATGTTAATAAAAAAAAGAGTATGATCTAGTCATCAATATTATTCGGTACTTAACAAGTTAGAAATTTTTCAAATCTTAATTAGTTGATGAAATCTATAATACTTACTATGATAGTGGTTACGGTGGATAAATAATTTTATCAACATTTAAAATAATATTATTAAAATTAAAGTTATATTTTTTTGTATTTTAATAATATTTTTATTTTTTTAAATTAAAAAATATTACCAAATAATAAAAAACATCATTTTAATTTTAGCAGTATTTTTAAATATTGTTAAAATTAAATTGCCATTATAATCATTGTAGCATAAACATCTTAGCATGTAACAACTCATTAGTTATATCTCATGATATACAAACGCATACTTCTGTATTGTATTATGCATTTTAAACTTCATCAATACAATTTCATTTCACGTTATCATATTTTTTCAAAATGCACTTTATTAGCTCTAAACCTAATGAAACCTTCTTTTTGAACATGAAAAAAAAATTAAATTTCGAATTAGCTATCTCCCTTATTAAAATGATTATAAATGATTAATAAAATCAGATAATAATTAGTCGTAGAAAAAAAAAAGGACAATGAATGAAGCTCAAGTTCAGTAGAGCTGCTGTATATATTAACGATCATGCTATATTTATACATAAAAAATTAGTTATTAAATTNTATTAAATCGATATAATATATATTAAAAAGAATTAAATAATATATATTTATATATAAATATATAGTGGTTAAATTTATGTTTACATAATATTTTTTTATACTAATTAGGAGAGACAAAAATACAGAACTCTCCATTCTAACATTTGGAGCAACTGCATATATTATGGTTTTAAAGAACAAATTAAACGTGTGATTGATATATTTGATCCCTCCTGATGATCACCCTAATAGCTAGTGGCGGCTAATGGGATGTATCATGTATCTATCACACAAATGTATGTGAAGCTTATAAATTAAGCAAACTTTTAATTAATTTCCATAAGACCTGCATTGTTTAGCTTAAATCACATGCATGGATTCCATTACATCATTGAATAATTGTGGTTTATGCTTATCTGACATTGACAATAATGTATATCAAACCAAACTTACGTTGTTGATGAACTAATTATGTATCATGCATGCATCATAGACTGATAATAATATTCAACGTCCCAACAAGGCAAAGACACTTGGTTGTTTACCTTATTTCCAAAAGCTTTTGTCATTGACTTAATCAGGCTTTTATTTCACATGTTTAATACAATGTGTTTTACAAAATGGGTAGTGATGAGGAGTTCTAAATTATCATCTTTTTAATTCTTAACCATTTTTCTTATAAATTTACAGGAAATGACTTTTTGTACTCTATTAAACGTCATGTTTAGATATTCATTTTCGTTATTTTTCCATTTTTTTAGTTAGTTCTTGAAAAGGTAAAGTTGAAAACTGAAACAAAAAGTTGTAAACTTTATTCAATGTCAAATATAAGATTAATATAGTAATACTCAACATTATAACTCTATTCACGGTCAAATTTTTTTCTTGATAATTGGTTCAACACTCTCCACCACACAATTGAGAGAAATTAAAGTCTAGGTACGTACAAAACCGATAAAAAAACATCACTAACGGCGGCATTGCCATCAGGACAGAATCTTCAATCAAATTGTTTCAATATCAAATTGAAGAACTCCCATTTTATTTATTTATTTATTTTATGAATTTATAGATACTTATCTAAAAACCGTAATTCGGATCAAATTTGATATGATCGAATAACCTCGTAAATCGGATCATATCTGCAATTTTTTAAATCGAATTTAGATGAACACGACAAATCTAGATATCAGATTTGATTTTTTATGTTAGGATCTTGAATATATTTACCTCAAGAGTTTGCCTCCAATCACCGAGTCTTTCCCATGAACCACAATAGTAATTTCAAATCTGAACTGTTTAACTATCCCTTTGGCCTCTGGTGTAAATCCACCTGCTCCATTTTTCGCTACTCACATCTTCAAAAAAACATTCCCTTATTCCCGGTCAAACTTAAGCTTTCATATTTAAAATATCGGTATAACTTTAAGTAAATATAATGTTAAACCTAGTCAAATAATATAACTTTTAACTTGTTCATGTAATTTCTTATAAAAATATTGGTTGAATTAAATCAATCTCTCTCTCTCTCTCTATATATATATATCATAGATTATTTTTTTGTAATGTTTAATGTTAATAAAAAATCATTTGGTATATTACTTATATATTTAAAAATTAACAAAGTGTAATCATTTAAAATATACGTAAATAATAATAAGATATGTCATTATTTATTAATGTTAGATTTGATGGAGAGTTTTTCGGTAGTAAAAGTATAATATAGATCTTGAAGGACATGTAAAAAAATTGAATTTGCTTAAAAAAGAGAGACCAATTTGTAAATAGCATTTTGTAGTAAAAGAAGAATAAAAAACATTGACATCTATTTTAAGCCGGCACATCACACATGTCAAATCCTTCCCCCTCCCTGCACAATTTTTAAAACTCCAGTTAACCACGTCTTTTTTGTTGTGATAAGTTCTGATGTGGATGCTCATTTCTAAAGAAATTCTCTTTACTAAGGATGACTCTATTAAATATAGTTTGAAAATGTTTTATTATAAATAGAGATTTAAGCCTCTGAATAAAAACACACTAAAATCAATAAAGCATTTTTTCTCTCTCTATGTACAATATAAAGCTTTTCTTTCTCTTTCTCTCTTCATATACTACAAATACAATATTAATATATAAATTATTATTATTATGGTAGGATATTAATATTAGTAAATATTAATACTAGAGTCTTTCATTTACACTTTTTTATTTTATCTTCCTTATTTAGTTATTTTATAACACGTTATCAGCACAAGACTCTGATCAAATTTTAGGAAGACTCCAGGTAACAAATTTTCATTATATTGAAACTCTCTCATCTTGAATTTAATGCTCTTGATATATTTGAAAATAATTATTTATTATGGATATAGATGCTGAAATCCATCTTGATTCAATGGATCTTGGAGATACCCTTGAGGCTGAAAATAATACATCCCAGAATGATAAAGCCAAAGCCATAATTTTTCTTCGTCGTCATCTTAACGTATAATTGAAAAATGAATATCCCACATTAAAAGATCCTACAGATCTGTGGAAAAACCTTGAAGAAAGGTATAATCATCAAAAGACGGTGATACTTCCTCAAACCCGATATGTTAGAGAAAATTTTCTCGACCTTCCATGACTCGAATGTGCTCCTGTAGCAGCAGTATCGAGGAAAAGAATTTAAAAATATTCCGAGTTAATTTCTTACTTTCTTGTTGTTGAACGCAGCAATGGGTTACTTTTGAGAAATCATGAAGCACGCCCAGCTGGTGTCGCCCCATTTCCTGAAGTAAATGCGGCAAATTATTACCCCAAAAGAGGTAAATGGCAAAGTTTTAGTAACGAGAAAAATTATGGAAGGAAAAAAATTATGTTCACAAGAAAGGATCTCACCAGAAGTGGGATAAAGAAAGAAACAATGGGCAAAGTAAATCAATTGAGGATAAATGCTTCCGTTGTGGTGGAAAGGGCCATTGGTCACGTACCTGTCGTACCCCAAGGCACCTAGTTGATCTTTATCAAGCATCCTTGAAAAAGGATGACAAAGGAAAGGAAACAAATTTTGTTTCAAATGATGAAAATTCCACCACTCATTAATATGTATCTAATTTCTTTAAGGATTTTGAAGGAAATATTGGCTATTTGATCAATGATGGAATAGTTTGATATATGTATGTGTTTGTTAAGTATTCATGTGAATAATTTTACTGTGCATGTACTTCTACTCATTTTATTATTATTATCATTTGTTTTTGAAGAAAAATGACAAGGACATATTCTAAAAATATTTGCCTTGCGGATAGTGCAAGTTCACACACTATTCTTAAAATTTTTATATATTTTACCCATCTTGTGCCAACAGAAGAATATGTTAATATTATTATTGGCTCAGGCAATGTGATAGAAGGCTCCGGAAGAGCTATAATTTTGTTTCCTGGAGGAACAAAATTTATAATAAATAACGCACTATTGTCTACCAAGTCTCTAAGAAACTTGTTGAGTTTCAAAGATATTCGCCGAAATGAATATCATATTGAGACTATGAATGAGGGAAGTCATGAGTTTTTATGTATCGCAACTCATGATTCAAATAAAAAGGTTATATTAGAAAAGTTGCCCTCACTTTCATCTGGGTTATATTATACCAAGATTAGTGCAATTGAATCACATGCCATTGTAAACCAGAAGTTTATCTGCCCAAATGAATTCATAACTTGGCATGATAGATTGGGTCATCCGAGAACAACCATGATGAGGAGAATTATTGAAAACTCCCATGGACATTCACTAAAGAATCAGAAGATTCTTAAAACTAGTGAATTTTGTTGTGCTGCTTGTTCTCAGGGAAAGTTAATTTTAAAACCATCACTAGTAAAGATTGAATTTGAGTCCCCTGAATTTCTAGAAAGGATTCAAGGTGATATATGTGGACCTATTCATCCACCATGTGGATCTTTTAGATATTTTATGGTCCTAATAGACGCATCTTCGAGATGGTCACATGTATGCTTATTATCTTCTCGCAACCTGGCATTTGCGAGATTACTGGCTCAAATTATTCGATTAAAAGCACAATTTCCAGAAAATCCAATCAAAGCAATTCATCTTGATAATGGTGGTGAATTTATTTCCCAAGCTTTTGATGCTTATTGTATGGCTAATGAAATAAGTGTTGAATATCCAGTAGCTTATATTCACACAAAAAATGGGTTAGTAGAATCACTTATTAAACACCTCCAATTAATTGCTAGACCCTTGCTTATGAGAATAAATCTCCCAACTTCGATTTTGGGGCATGCTATTTTACATGCCGTAGCACTTATTCGTTTGAGGCCAACGAGCTACCATCGGTTATCTTCTATGCAATTAGCTTTTGGCCAGCAGCCAAATATTTCCCATTTAAGGATATTTGGGTGTGCGATATATGTTCCCATTGCACCACCTAATCACACCAAAATGGGACCCCAAAGAAAATTGGGGATATATATTGAATATGATTCTTCCTCTATAGTGAGGTATCTTGAGATACAAACTGGAGATGTATTTAAAGTCCGGTTTTCGGATTGTCATTTTGATGAATCAAAATTTCCAACATTAGAGGGAGAGAATAAGCTTCCTAAAAAAGAACTTAATTGGAATGCATCATTGTTGATGCATTTAAATCCTCGACTAGGGCAATGTGAACTAGAAGTTCATAAGATTATACATTTGCAAAGAATAGCAAATGAATTTCCTGATGCATTTTCCGATACAAAGAGGATAACTAAATCTTATATACCAACGGAAAATGCCCCAATTTAAATTGATATCCCAGTTGGACAAATTGCCACCGAAACAAATACACGCCAGAAGCGTGGCAGGCCTGTCGGTTCCAAAAACAAAAATCCTCGAAAAAAAAAGAGGTAAATACGATTCCTGTTGAAAAAGACATAGTAAAGACACCTGCAGTTGTCCAAAATTATGATATAGTTTTAATGCCAGAAGACATTTAGGTACCTGAAAATTGTGAAAATGATGAGATCTCGATAAATTATGTCTTTACAAGAGAGAAATGAGACCGAAATAAGATAATTGTCAATGAAATATTTGCATATAATGTGGCATTAAATATCATGCATGATAGTAAGGATCTTGAGCTAAGATTAGTAAAAAAATGTCGAAAAAGGAATGATTGGCCAAAATGGGAAGAAGCCATGAAGGCTGAATTAGACTCACTTGCAAAACGTGAAGTCTTTGGACCTGTAATCCGTACACCTGAAGATGTAAAACCTGTTGGATACCGATGGGTATTTGTGAGAAAACGAAATGAGAAAAATGAAGTTGTGCGCTATAAAGCCCGACTTGTGGCAAAAGGTTTTTCACAAAGGCCTGGTATAGATTATGAAGAAACGTATTCCCCTGTAGTGGATGCGATAACATTGTGTTATTTGGTCAGTTTATCTGCATATCATAAACTGCATATGCATTTAATGGATGTGGTAACAACCTATTTATACGGTTCATTATATCGGGATATCTATATGAAAGTCCCTGAAGGACTAAAGATATCTAAATCATCCAATGAATATTCGTAAGGGTTATACTCAGTCAAATTGCAAAGATCTTTATATGGTCTGAAGCAATCTAGACGAATGTGGTATAATCATCTTACTGAGTATCTGGCCAAAAACGGATTCAAGAATGATGTTAGCTGCCTCTGTGTTTTCATAAAGAAAACTGCATCTGAATTCATTATAATTGCTGTGTACGTTGATGATTTAAATATCATTGGAACTCCTGAAGAAATTCCAACAATTATAAAAACTCTAAAAGAAGAGTTTGATATGAAAGATCTTAGAAAGACTAAATTTTGCCTCGGTGTGCAGATCGAGTATACAAAAAGTGGGATCTTTATTCATCAAACAACATACACAGAAAAGATCTTGAAAAGATTTTATATGGATAAGTCACATCCTTTGAGTACCCCAATGATCATAAGATCTTTGGATATGGGAAAGGATCAATTCCGTCCTAAAGAAGAAAATGAAGATATCCTTAGTCCTGAAGTACCATATCTTAGTGCCATTGGAGCACTAATGTATCTTGCTAATAATACATGACCTAATATATCATTAGCTGTGAATTTACTATCAATATATAGTTCATCTCCAACCAGAAGACATTGGAGTGGAATCAAACAGATTTTTCGATATCTTCATGGAACGGTTGATATGGGATTGTTTTATCACTATGGATCCAAGTCACAATTAGTTGGATATGCAGATGCTGGATATTTGTCTGATCCACATAAAGAGAGATCTCAAATAGGATACCTGTTCACATATGGTGGTACAGCTATATCATGGAGGTCCACGAAACAGACAATTACAGTAACATCCTCTAATCATGCCGAAATACTAGCGATATATGAAGCCAGTCGAGAGTGTTATTGGCTGAAGAGTTTGATCCAATATATTCTGTCATCATTTGGATTGATTGATCAGAAGATAGCTCCAACTGTCTTGTTTGAAGATAATACAGCATGTATTGTTCAACTTAAAGGCGGATATATCAAAGGTGATAGAACAAAATATATTTCTCCCAAATTCTTTTTCACCCATGATCTTCAAAATCAAGGGAAAATTGATATCCAACAGATCCGTTCAAGTGATAATCTGGTAGATTTATTTACAAAGTCACTCCCAAAATCCTCCTTTGAAAAATTGGTACATGAGATTGGGATGCGCCGATTTCGAGATATTAAATGATGTCGGCAAGAGGGGGAGACTGTACTCTTTTTCCCTTGGTCAAGTTTTTTCCTATTAGGTTTTTCTTGACAAGGTTTTTAATGAGGCAATCCCCATCACTAAAGGATATTGTACTCTTTTTCCTTCACTAAGGTTTTTTTCTATTGGATTTTTCTTTAGTAAAGTTTTAACGAGGCAATAATCCTAAATGGTCATCGAAGGGGGAGTGTTGTGATAAGTTATGATGTGAATGCCCATTTCCAAAGAAACTCTCTTTACTAAGGATGACTCTATTAAATATAGTTTGAAAATGTTTCATTATAAATAGAGGCTTAAACCTTTGAATGAAAACACACTACAATCAATAAAGCATTTCTTCTCTCTCTCTCTCTCACGTACAATATAAAACTTTTCTTTCTCTTTCTCTCTTCGTATACTACAAATACAATATTAATATATAAATTATTGTTACTATGGTAGGATATTAATATTAGTAAATATTAATTCTAGAGTCTTTCATTTACACTTCTTTATTTTATCTTCCTTATTTAGTTATTTTATAACATTATCATCATTATAATTAAATTTTTTTTCTTTCTTCTTAAAATAATTAAATTTTTTATATATTTTTAATTTAATTTTAATATAATATCAAATTAAATATTTTATACATATCTTTAATTATGTATTACAATTAAAATATTTTTCCATATTTTGTCTTTAAATTTGATTATTTTATTCTATTTTTTATTCACGGTCTCTTTTTTTAAAATAAAAACTTATTTAAACGTCTCATAGATATAAATTATTTGTTAATAAGTATTCTAATAATTTTTTATAGAAAATAAATTGTGACAAAAAATAAGATCTTTTTCTTTAATTTTTTAATTATATTTGAATGTGAGTTTAAAAAAAAAAGACTTAAAAAATGGAAAACAACTTAACTATTACTACATAAATTAGACCGTTTCTTGTTATATATTAAGTTTTTTAAATTATATTACATAATCACATATTATATTTNTCAACAAAATTTAACGTTTATTTTAATAATTTTATACAATCAAAAAATAATTAATTTAAAAAAAGTGAATATAAAATAAAAATTAAATAATAATCAAATGTTTTAAATGATATATTTTAATTAAAAATATAATATATGATTATGTAATATGGTTTAAAATAAAACATAAGATATAAAAGAAATAGGATGTCTTAGAAGTAGTCAAGTTGTCTCTTATCTCTTAAATTCTCTGTTAGAATTCCAACCCAACATGATGATATAAATACTAGAATGTCAAAGATAATTGTATTTTTTAAGGTGTAAAAATGAAATTAAGTAAATATCAGGGGTTTAAATTTCGTTTTGAATATGCAGTAATCTATTGTTCAACGATAAATTCTTAAATGTAATTCAAAGTTATGACAGATTAATTCTTAACCTATCGGGTTAAAAAATATCGTAAACAACGAAAAATAAATTAGTAAGATTATTAAAAAATATAAAATGTTAAGATTATAAAAAAAAGCTAGAAAGCTTTATATAATGATTAATTTGACCAATTTCGTCATGTAATTCTTACATATATTTTCTTCGAGTTATATTTGAAAAAAATAAATAATTTTCCTTTTGACTAGTAAAAAAAAAAATATCCAAACCATCAATAAAAAATATAAGATAATGTTTCATTTTAATTTATTTTTACTCTTTTTTTTACGTGTTTCATTATTACTTGTAAATAAATATAACAAAGCAAAAGAAATTAAGAAAATATTTGTCGGAGTTTTACTAAAAAAAATATTAAACAAAAAGATATTCATTCACAAAATTTTTCTTTCATATTTAGAATAATAATGCACATAGGGGTGGCAATACTACTCGAACCCGCAGGTACCCATCCCGCCCCTACCGTTTGGGGCGGATAATTACCCACCCCCGCACTGGGGCGGGTTTTAACGGGGCGGGTTCTTGGGCGGGGCGGGGCAGGGTCGGGTTTAGGTTGAACCCGTCCCTACCCGCCCCGGTATATATAATATATATATAAATATATATTTTTAATATATAATATCTTTAATATATATAAA
>NC_029775.3:92756171-92757316 GCF_000817695.3 Arachis duranensis | reverse complement strand
CGAGGCTGGGTCGGATAAGGCAAAAACCCGCCCCTACCCACCCCATTACCACCCCTAAATGCACATGGCTGTCAATAAAAAATATAGACCAACAAATTAATAAATTATTTTAATTATAGGAGACTCCTTTGTTATTAGAAAATATTTTAGATCACATTACAAACATACATAAATACTGTACCGTTGTAATATTAGCCACACATTAAAAATCTTATCAATAGGTCTTTAAAAAATCATAAAAATATTTTCCACCATAAACAACTCCGTAATTTAAATAGTATTGTGTTCGCGATAATTTTTTAAGAGCTTCAATGATACTTGCAGCATTAGCAATTATTATTATTATTATTATTATTATTATTATTATAGCTTTTTAAGGCCCAAAATAAATAAACTACTTTTAGATTATTAAAATTTTTTTAGGCCCAACAATCACTCAGCCCATTAAACTAAATATCAACACTTCTTTTCCAAAAAAAATAAACCAGTCATCATGTGTCGGTTTAACCAAACTGCAATGTATCAGTTTATAATTAAAATATCGGTTTATAATTAAAATAAATATTGGGTTACATGTAACATTTACGGGTTAATGTTCAAATTGGTCCCCGAAAGATTGCACGATCATCAATTTTATCCCCAAAAAATTTTTTTAATTAAATTAATCCTTGAAAGATTTGACATCGATCACGTTTGTTCTTCTGTTTATGAGTTCACATATTCCGTTAATGACAGTACATGTGGACCGTTAAGTGACAGGTGTGTTAACAGGTGTGTACCCAGTTGAAAGCTGACAAGATAGGTTCTCCCTATTATGTCAAAATAATCCCTATTCCCATTTTATAAACCCTAACCCCTAATTGAACGGAAACATTAAGGAGTGGTGTTGCAGTGGTGCAAAGACATCACACAGGTTTAAAAGCTAGGATGCAGAGCGCTGGTGGAGGACGAAGTGCTGGGTTATCACCGCGATCGGTTGGAAGCTTTGGCTCTAGCTCCTCCATGCGAAAAAGGAGGATGAAGATGGACAGAACCTGTTTCTATGGGCTGAAAACTGTGATCAAGAAATCTGGAACACCAGAAAATTCAGGAAGATTGTTTCACACTTGTCTGAGATATCGGGTGAGTTTAAATTGGTATGAACT
>NC_029775.3:92755194-92756071 GCF_000817695.3 Arachis duranensis | reverse complement strand
TCAAAACCACTCAAAGTTTCATGACTGAAACAAGGTCCTCCATCAGAAACTTGGAAGGACAAGTGGGTCAGCTGAGCAAGAGAATTACTGAACTCCCCCCTAGTACTCTTCCAAGCAATACAGAAGAAAATCCAAAAGGAGAGTGCAAGGCCATCAACATGGCCGAATTTTGGGAGGAAGAAGAGGCAGTGAACGCCACTGAGAAAGGCCTCACTGGACGTCCACTGGCCTCCAATGAGTTCCCCAATGAGGAACCATGGGAATCTGAGGCTCAAAATGAGACCATAGAGATTCCAGTGGATTTACTTCTGCCTTTCATGAGCTCTGATGAGTATTTTTTCTCTGAAGAGGACGAGTATGTCACTGAAGAGCAAGTTGCTAAATACCTTGGAGCAATCATGAAGCTAAATGACAAGTTATTTGGAAATGAGACTTGGGAGGATGAATCCCCTTTGCTCACCAAAGAACTGAATGACTTGTCTAGGCAGAAACTACCTCAAAAGAGGCAGGATCCTGGGAAGTTTTCAATACCTTGTACCATAGACACCATGACCTTCAAGAAGGCCTTGTGTGACTTAGGGTCAAGTGTAAACCTCATGCCTCTCTCTGTAATGGAGAAGCTAGGGATCTTTGAGGTACAAGCTGCAAGAATCTCACTAGAGATGGCAGACAACTCAAGAAAACAAGCTTATGGACTTGTAGAGGATGTTCTGGTAAAAGTTGAAGACCATTACATCCCTACTGACTTCATAGTCCTAGAGACTGGGAAATGCATGGATGAATCCATCATCCTTGGCAGACCCTTCCTAGCCACAGCAAAGGCTGTGATTGATGTTGACAAAGGAGAGTTGATCATTCAAGTGAATGAAGAATCCTT
>NC_029775.3:92749857-92750617 GCF_000817695.3 Arachis duranensis | reverse complement strand
GGGATCGACCCTTACTCGCGTAAGGTTTATTACTTGGACGACCCAGTGCACTTGCTGGTTAGTTGTGCGAAGTTGTGTTAATGCCATGGTATTGAGCACCAAGTTTTTGGGGTTCATGACCGGGGATTATGAGAGTTTGGACAACTGACGGCTTATCTTGTTGCTTAGATTAGGACTGTTTATTTTTGTTGGTTTAGTGTCTTTTAGTTGAGTCTAGTTTCATATTTTAAGTTTGGTGTCAATTGCATGCTTTTGTTTTTCTTTTAATTTTCGATTTTGCATGTCCTTAGTCCCTTTTTGATCCATAAAAATTCTAAGTTTGGTGTCCTCTTTGTGTTTTTTTTTCCTTAAAATTTTCGAAAATTAATGTTTGATTTTCTAAAAATTTTAAGTTTGGTGTCATTTTGTTGTTTTTCTATTTCCTCATTTCAAAAATCAAATCTTTTTCATAAAAATTTTTCAATCATATCTTTTTAATTGCTATTTTCAAAAATCTTTTTAATTAACTAATTGATTCAGTTCTCAATTTGCTTTGATCTTATTTTCTTTTTGATTTTCGAATTTTTATTTTAATTTCCTTTTATTTTATTTTATTTTTTTTCGTTTAATTCTTCAAAAAAAAAAACAAAATTTATCTGTTTGCAATCATTATCATTTCCCTTTTGTCCATTATGGACCTAAGTGGGATTGATCAGTCCAAAAGGACTCTGGGGTCATATGCTAACCCCATTACAGCTGCATATGGGAGTAGCATCTATAC
>NC_029775.3:92748601-92749519 GCF_000817695.3 Arachis duranensis | reverse complement strand
CTTTAAACAAGAGGATAATGAATCCCTTTACAATGCCTGGGAGAGGTATAGAGGTATGCTAAGAAAATGCCCCTCTGAAATGTTTTCAGAGTGGGTATAATTAGACATCTTCTACTATGGGCTTATAGAAAAAGCTCAGATGTCTTTAGACCACTCAGCTGGTGGATCTATACACATGAGGAAGACAATTGAAGAGGCTCAAGAGCTCATAGACACTGTTGCTAGAAATCAATATTTGTACTCTGGCAATGAGTTCTCCCCAAAAGAGGAAGTCATGGCAGTAGCCACCGATCCTAATCCTCAAGAACAGATGATTGAGCTTAATCAACAATTGCTCCTGATGACAGAACAGTTAGCAGAATTTAAAGAGATGCTCATTGAAACTAAATTTGCTAACCAGAACATAGAACTGCAGTTGAATCAAGCAAAACAGCAGATATCTAAACAGATAACAGAAGAGTGTCAAGCAGTTCAACTGAGGAGTGGGAAGACATTGAACAACACCACTCAAAAGAGCAAAAAGCCAAATAAGGAACAATTGACAGAGGAGAGCCAAACTACTATCCAAAATCCCTCTGAGGACAGTAAGAGCCCAGAGAGGAATACTATTGGCGTTCAAACGCCAGAAAAGGGAGGAAAGCTGGCGTTAAACGCCCATTCCCTGCCCAGTTCTGGCGTTCAAACGCCAAAAAAGGGGGGAAAAGTTGGCGTTAAACGCCCATTTTCCACCCAATCCTGGCGTTCAAACGCAAAAGGGGAACCAGACACCTGAGAGTGCTGACAATAATCCCTCTAAAAAGGCTTCTTCAACCACTTCTGTAAGGAATAAGCCTGTAGCAACTAAGGTTGAAGAATATAAAGCCAAGATGCCTTATCCTCAGAAACTCCGCCAAGCGGAGCAGGATAAGCAATTTGCCC
>NC_029775.3:92747563-92747803 GCF_000817695.3 Arachis duranensis | reverse complement strand
CACTAAGTTACTAGAGGCTGGGATTATTTATCCTATTTCTGACAGCCCCTGGGTGAGCCCTGTCCATGTTGTCCCCAAGAAAGGAGGCATAACAGTGGTTCATAATGAAAAGAATGAACTGGTTCCTACAAGAACAGTCACAGGGTGGCGTATGTGTAGTGACTACAGAAGGCTCAATACAGCCACCAGAAAGGATCATTTTCCTTTACCATTCATAGACCAAATGCTAGAAAGACTAGC
>NC_029775.3:92743949-92747433 GCF_000817695.3 Arachis duranensis | reverse complement strand
CTTGCCCTTCTGGCGTGTTTGCCTACAGGAGGATGCCTTTTGGTCTGTGTAATGCTCCTGCAACCTTTTAGAGATGCATGTTATCCATCTTCTCTGACATGGTGGAGAAATTCCTGGAAGTCTTCATGGATGACTTCTCAGTATATGGAGACTCATTCAGCTCCTGCCTTATCCACCTAGCACTTGTCCTGAAAAGGTGCCAAGAGACTAACCTGGTTTTAAACTGGGAGAAATGTCACTTTATGGTGACTGAAGGAATTGTCCTTGGGCACAAAATTTCAAGCAAGGGAATAGAGGTGGATAAGGCAAAGGTAGAGGTAATTGAAAAATTACCACCACCTGCCAATGTTAAGGCAATCAGAAGCTTTCTGGGGCATGCAGGATTCTATAGAAGGTTTATAAGGGATTTTTCAAAAATTTCCAAACCTTTGAGTAATCTGCTAGCTGCTAACACTCCATTTATTTTTGATAATGAGTGTCTGCAGGCGTTTGAGACTTTGAAAGCTAAGCTGGTCACAGCACCAGTCATCTCTGCACCAGACTGGACATTTGATCTTGTTGTTTATGAATGTTAAAATTATTGGCTCTTGAAAGAATGATGAATAAAGATAGATGCTATTGATAATCTGAAAAATCAAAAATTGATTCTTGAAGCAAGAAAAAGCAGTGAATAGCAAAAAAAAAAAGTGGCGAAAAAAAATAGAAAGAAAGAAAGGGTAGAAATAGAGCTTCTCTCAAAATTGATTCGTGGTTTGCAGACAGTGCAAACTATAAGACTCAAGGTTCTCCTTCTGTAACCATGGAGAGGAAGCATGAAGAGCTTCTCTCAAAACAGAGTCAAACAGAGCCCCCACAGTCAAACTTTAAGTTTGGTGTTGGGAGGCCACCACCAACTTCTAAGTTTGGTGTTGAACCCCCACATTCAAACTCTAAGTTTGGTGTTGGGAGGTTCCAACATTGCTCTGAGCATCTGTGAGGCTCAGTGAGAGCCAATTGTCAAGCTACTGACATTAAAGAAGCGCTTGTTGGGAGGCAACCCAATGTTATATTTAATCTATTTTCCTTTGTTATTTTATGTTTTCTGTAGGTTGGAGGCAACCCAATGTTATATTTTATACATTTTCCTTTGTTATTTTATGTTTTTTGTAGGTTGATGATCATGAGAACTCACAAAATCAATTGAAAAAGCAAAAATAGAATGAAAAACAGAAAGAAAAACAGCACACCCTGGAGAAAGACCCTGCTGGCGTTTAAACGCCAGTAAGGCTAGCAGATGGGCGTTTAACGCCCAGTCTGGCACCATTCTGGGCGTTTAACGCCAGAAAGGGGGCACCAGACTGGCGTTAAACGCCAGGAATGGGCACCAAGCTGGCGTTAAATTCCAGAAATGGGCACCAGCCCGGCGTTTAACGCCAGGATTGGCAGAAGGAGCATATTTGCTCGCCACTTGGTGCAGGGATGAATTGTCCTTGACACCTCAGGATCTGTGGACCCCACAGGATCCCCATTTACCCCACCACTCTCTCTCTTCTTTCTTCTTTTGCTCGAGGACGAGCAAACCTTCTAAGTTTGGTGTGGTAAAAGCGTTGCTTTTTGTTTCTCCATAACCAATTATGGCACCTAAGGCCGGAGAAACCTCTAGAAGGAAGAAGGGGAAGGCAAAAGCTTCCACCTCTGAGCCATGGGAGATGGAGAGATTCATCTCAAGGGATGCACTTTCCTCCACAAAACTATTGGGAGCAAATCAACACCTCCCTAGGAGAATTGAGTTCTAACATGTGACAACTAAGTGTGGAGCACCAAGAACATTCTATCCTCCTCCATGAAATTAAAGAAGATCATAGAATCATGAGAGAGGAGCAACAAAGGCAAGGAAGAGATATTGAGAAGCTCAAGCACTTCATAAGATCTTCAAGAGGAAGAACAAGCCGCCATCACTAAGGTGGACCCGTTCTTTAATCTCCTTGTTCTTTATCTTCTATTTTTCGAATCTTTATACTTATGTTTATCCATGTTTGTGTCTTATTAGATGATCATTAGTATCTTAGTGTCTATGCCTTAAAGCTATGAATGTCCTATGAATCCATCACCTCTCTTAAATGAAAAATGCTTTAATCACAAAAGAACAAGAAGTACAGGATTTCGAATTCATCCTTGAAACTAGTTGAATTAGTTTGATGTGGTGACAATGCTTTTTGTTTTCTGAATGAATGCTTGAACAATGCATATGTCTTTTGAATTTGTTGTTTTAAGAATGTTAAAATTGTTGGCTCTTGAAAGAATGATGGAAAAGGAGAACTGTTATTGAGGATCTGAAAAATCATCAAAGTGATTCTTGAAGCAAGAAAAAGCAGTGAATACAAACAAAAAAAAAGAGAAATTTTCGAAAAAAAAAGAGAAAGAAAAAGAAAGAAATAAAGTTGTGATCCAAGGCAAAAAGAGTGTGCTTAAGAACCCTGGACACCTCTAATTGGGGACTCTAACAAAGCTGAGTCACAATCTGAAAAGGTTCACCCAATTATGTGTCTGTGGCATGTATGTATCCGGTGGTAATACTGGAAAACAGAGTGCTTTGGGCCACAGCCAAGACTCATACACTAGCTATGTTCAAGAATCATTATATTTAACTTGGAGAATCAATAACATTATCTAAGTTCTGAGTTCTTATAGATGCCAATCATTCTGAACTTCAAAGGATAAAGTGAGATGCCAAAACTGTTCGGAAGCAAAAAGCTACTAGTGCCGCTCATCTAATTGGAACTAAGTTTCCTTGATATTTTGGAGTCTATAGTATATTCTCTTCTTTTTATCTTATTTTGATTTAATTTGATTCAGAGACTGAAAAGGACTGCAGATGCTGTTGGATTCTGTCCTCCCTGCACTCGAAGTGGATTTTCTGGGGCTACAGAAGCCCAATTGGCGCGCTCTCAACGGCGTTGGAAATTAGACATCCTGGGCTTTCCAGCAATATATGATAGTCTATGCTTTGCCCAAGATTTGATGGCCCAAACTGGCGTTCAAAGTCACCCTCAGGATTTCCAGCGTTAAACGCCGGAACTGGCATAAAACTTGGAGTTAAACGCCCAAACTGGCATAAAAGCTGGCGTTTAACTCCAGAAAAGGTCTCTACACGAAAATGCTTCATTGCTCAGCCCAAACACACACTAAGTGGACCCAGAAGTGGATTTTTACGTCATTTACTCATTTCTGTATACCCTAGGTTACTAGTTTACTATTAATAGGATCTTTTGACATTGTATCTGTACCTTATGACACTTTACACGTTTCTTTGTGTACTTCCCACGGCATGAGTCGCTAAACCCCATGGTTGGGGGTGAGGAGCTCTGCTGTGTCTTGATGGATTAATGCAATTACTACTGTTTCTCATTCAATCATGCTTGCTTCCATTCTAAGATAATACTTGTTCTTAACCCAGATGAATGTGATGATCCGTGACAATCATCATCATTCTCAACTATGAACG
>NC_029775.3:92742874-92743835 GCF_000817695.3 Arachis duranensis | reverse complement strand
GACAGATGGATAGCCGTGCCGTGACAGGGTGCGTTGAACATTTCCACTGAGAGGATGGGAGGTAGCCACTGACAATGGTGAAACCCTTGCATACAGCTTGCCATAGAAGGAGCCTTGCGTGCTTGAAGAAGAAGACAGTAGGAAAGCAGAGATTCAGAAGACAGAGCATCTCCAAAACCTCAACCTATTCTCCATTACTGCAAAACAAGTAATCATTTCATGTTCTTTTGCTTTTCACAATCAATCCTGATAATTTCTGATATCCTGACTAAGATTTACAAGATAACCATAGCTTGCTTCATGCCGACAATCTCCGTGGGATCGACCCTTACTCACGTAAGGTATTACTTGGACGACCCAGTGCACTTGCTGGTTATTTGTGCGGGATTGCAAAAGTGTGATTGCAATTTCGTGCACCAAGTTTTTGGCGCCGTTGCCGGGGATTGTTCAAGTTTTGAGCAAGCTTTTGGTCCAGTAACATCAGTGCCAAGATCCGGCAACAGCACCAAGTTTATGGCGCCGTTGCCGGGGATTGTTCGGTTTGGACAACTGACGGCTCATCTTGTTGCTTAGATTAGGTATTTTTTTTTTCAGAGTTCTTAAGAATGAATTCTAGTGTTTCAAGGTGATGTTCTTATCATCACCAAAGCTGATTGATCTTCATCAATTTAGCTCTTGAATGCAATGTTCTGCTGAAGCTTGGCTAGCCATGTCTAATTTCTTTAGACTAAAGCTTTAGACTAACATTGCATGATTCCTGGAATTCTCATTAAGAATTTTGATATCTTTTTCCAATTAATTTTCGAAAATCTAAAAAAAAAATTTACAAAATCGTAAAAACCAAAAATATTTCTTGTTTGAGTCTAGTGTCTCATCTTAAGTTTGGTGTCAATTGCATGCATTCATTCATGTGTCTTAAGGATCTTCAAATAATTCTTGATGATTTCTTACTCTAATCTTT
>NC_029775.3:92742335-92742653 GCF_000817695.3 Arachis duranensis | reverse complement strand
TAAGTCAATAATACAGAGAATTGAAGATTCAGAACATACAGTAGAGGAATTGCACAGAAAAAGCTGTGCGTTCAAAACGCCCAGTGAAGAAGGACAGACTGGCATTTAAACGCCAGCCAGGGTACCTGGTTGGGTGTTTAACGCCCAAAAGGGTAGCATTTTGGGCGTTAAACGCCAGAATGTGCACCATTCTGGGCGTTTAACGCCAGGATGGCACAAGAGGGAAGATTCTGTTTACAATGCAAATTTTTTTCAAGTTTTCAAAATTTTTCAAAATCAAATCTTTTTCAAATCAAATCTTTTCAATCAAATCTTTTT
>NC_029775.3:92741379-92742132 GCF_000817695.3 Arachis duranensis | reverse complement strand
TTTTCAAATCATATCTTCTCAATCACATCTTTTTAAAACCAATCATATCTTCTCAACCACATCTTTTTCAAAATAGCTTTCAATCAAATCTTTCTGATTTCTAATTTCAAAATCTTTTTCAAAAATCACTTGATTTCTTTCTCACTTTTATTTTCGAAAATTAATCAGTGTATTTCAAAAATGTTTTCAAAATATTTTAATTAATTTTCGAAAAAAAAATACTTCCCTTCTTCTCACATCCTTCTATTTATGGACTAACACTATCCCTTAATGCACAATTCGAACTCATTATCTCTTGATAAGTTCGAATTTCCTACTTCTGCCTTCTATTTTTCTTTTCTTCTGACACCTAAAGGAATCTCTATACTGTGACGTAGAGGATTCCACATTTTCTTGTTCTCTTCTCTTTCATATGAGCAGGAGCAAAGACAAAAGCATTCTTGTTGAGGCTGACCCTGAACCTGAAAGGACCTTGAAGCGAAAGCTAAAAGAAGCTAAGGCACAACTCTCTGTAGAGGACCTAACCGAATTCTTCAAAGAAGAAGAACACATGGCAGCCGAAAACAACAACAATGCCAACAATGCAAGGAAGGTGCTGGGTGACTTTACTGCACCTACTCCCGACTTCTATGGGAGAAGCATCTCTATCCCTGCCATTGGAGCAAACAACTTTGAGCTTAAGCCTCAATTAGTTTCTCTAATGCAACAGAATTGCAAGTTTCATGGACTTCCATTGGAAGATCCTCATCAGTT
>NC_029775.3:92739293-92740738 GCF_000817695.3 Arachis duranensis | reverse complement strand
AATAATGGTGGAAGAAACAGGTTTAGCAATAGCAAGCCTTTTCCATCATCTTCTCAGCAACAAACAGAGAGTTCTAAGCAGAACACGTCTGACTTAGCAACCATGGTCTCTGATCTAATCAAAACCACTCAAAGTTTCATGACTAAAACAAGGTCCTCCATTAGAAATTTGGAGGGACAAGTGGGTCAGCTGAGCAAGGAAAATTACTGAACTCCCTCCTAGTACTCTTCCAAGCAATACAGAGGAAAATCCAAAAGGAGAGTGCAAGGCCATCAACATGGCCGAATTTTGGGAGGATGAAGAGGCAGTGAACGCCACTGAGGAAGGCCTCACTGGACGTCCACTGGCCTCCAATGAGTTCCCCAGTGAGGAACCATGGGAATCTGAGGCTCAAAATGAGACCATAGAGATTCCAGTGGATTTACTTCTGCCTTTCATGAGCTCTGATGAGTATTCTTCCTCAGAAGAGGATGAGTATGTCACTGAAAAGCAAGTTGCTAAATACCTTGGAGCAATCATGAAGCTAAATGATGAGTTATTTGGAAATGAGACTTGGGAGGATGAACCCCCTTTGCTCACCAAAAAACTGGATGACTTGTCTAGGCAGAAACTGCCTCAAAAGAGGCAAGATCCTGAGAAGTTTTCAATACCTTGTACCATAGGCACCATGACCTTCAAGAAGGCCTTGTGTGACTTAGGGTCAAGTGTGAACCTCATGCCCCTCTCTGTAATGGAGAAATTAGGGATCTTTGAGGTGCAAGCTGCAAAAATCTCACTAGAGATGGCAGACAACTCAAGAAAACAAGCTTATGGACTTGTAGAGGATGTTCTGGTAAAGGTTGAAGACCATTACATCCCTACTGATTTCATAGTTCTAGAGACTGGGAAATGCATGGATGAATCCATCATCCTTGGCAGACCCTTCCTAGCCACAACAAAGGCTGTGATTGATGTTGATAGAGGGGAATTGATCATTCAAGTGAATGAAGAATCCTTGGTGTTTAAGGCCCAAGGATATCCCCCTGTCATCATGGAGAGGAAGCATGAAGAGCTCCTCTCAAAACAGAGCCCCCACAGTCAAACTCTAAGTTTGGTGTTGGGAGGCCACAACCAAACTCTAAGTTTGGTGTTGAACCCCCACATTCAAACTCTAAGTTTGGTGTTGGGAGGTTCCAACATTGCTCTGAGCATTTCTGAGGCTCCATGAGAGCCCTCTGTCAAGCTACTGACATTAAAGAAGCACTTGTTGGGAGGCAACCCAATGTTATATTTTATCTATTTTCCTTTGTTATTTTATATTTTTTATAGGTTGATGATCATGAGAAGTCACAAAATCAATGAAAAAAGCAAAAAACAGAATGAAAAACAGAAAGAAAAACAGCACACCCTGGAGGACGCACCCACTGGCGTTTAAACGCCAGTGAGGCTAGCAGATGGGCGTTTAA
>NC_029775.3:92734072-92736025 GCF_000817695.3 Arachis duranensis | reverse complement strand
TGATGGCGGCATTCAAGAGAATCCGGAAGGTCTAAACCTTGTCTGTGGTATTCTGAGTAGGATTCGATGATTGAATGACTGTGACGTGCTTCAAACTCCTGAGGGCGGGGCGTTAGTGACAGACGCAAAAGAATCACTGGATTCTATTCCGGCCTGATTGAGAACCGACAGATGAATTTCGCTATGCTGTGACAGAGCATATGCAATTGTTTTCACTGAGAGGATGGGAGGTAGCTATTGACAACGGTGAAACCCTACATACAGCTTGCCATGGAAGGAGCCTTGCGTGTTTGATGAAGAAGACAGTAGGAAAGCAGAGATTCAGAAGATGGAGCATCTCCAAAACCTCAACCTATTCTCCATTACTGCAAAACAAGTAATCATTTCATGTTCTTTTGCTTTTCACAATCAATCCTGATAATTTCTGATATCCTGACTAAGATTTACAAGATGACCATAGCTTGCTTCATACTAACAATCTCCGTGGGATCGACCCTTACTCGCGTAAGGTTTATTACTTGGACGACCCAGTGCACTTGCTGGTTAGTTGTGCGAAGTTGTGTAATGCCATGGTACTGAGCTACCAAGTTTTTGGGGTTCATGACCGGGGATTATGAGAGTTGTGAAAAGTATTGTTCACAATTTCGCGCACCAAGTTTTTGGCGCCGTTGCCGGGGATTGTTCAAGTTTTGAGCAAGCTTTTGGTCCGGTAACATCAGTGCCAAGATCCGGCAACAGCACCAAGTTTTTGGCGCCGTTGCCGGGGATTGTTGAGTATGGACAACTGACGGTTCATCTTGTTGCTTAGATTAGGTATTTTTTTTTTCAGAGTTCTTAAGAATGAATTCTAGTGTTTCAAGGTGATGTTCTTATCATCACCAAAGCTGATTGATGTTCATCAATTTAGCTCTTGAATGCAATGTTCTGCTGAAGCTTGGCTAGCCATGTCTAATTTCTTTAGACTAAAGCTTTAGACTAACATTGCATGATTCCTGGAATTCTCATTAAGAATTTTGATATTTTTATTTTTCCTCTTCACTTAATTTTCGAAAATCCAAAAAAATTACAAAATCATAAAAACAAAAATATTGCATGTTTCTTGTTTGAGTCTAGTGTCTCATCTTAAGTTTGGTGTCAATTGCATGCATTCATTCATGTGTCTTAAGGATCTTCAAGTAATTCTTGATGATTTCTTACTCTGATCTTTGAATTCTCTTGACTTGAGTGTTTATGTGTCTCATATGCATTCTCATTTTGTTAGTGTCAGTAGTTTACAAACTGCTAAGTTTGGTGTCTTGCATGCATTGTTTATTTGATTGTTCTTCATTATTAAAAATCCAAAAATATTTTTAATTTGTGTCTTTTCAAGTCAATAATACAGAGAATTGAAGATTTAGAACACACTGCAGAGGAATTGCACAGAAAAAGCTGGGCGTTCAAAACGCCCAGTGAAGAAGACAGACTGGCGTTTAAACGCCAGCCAGGGTGCCTGGCTGGGCGTTTAACGCCCAAAAGGGTAGTGATTTGGGCGTTAAACGCCAGAATGTGCACCATTCTGGGTGTTTAACGCCAGGATGGTACAAGAGGGAAGATTTTGTTTTTAATGCAGATTTTTTTTTAGTTTTCAAAATCTTTTCAAAATCAAATCTTTTTCAAATCATATATTTTCAATCAAATCTTTTTCAAAATCAATTTCTTTCTATTTTCAAGGATACTTGCTATCAATTGATGATTTGATTCAACATTTCAAGTATGTTGCCTTTTCTGTTGAGAAAGGTTTAATGTTTGAATCATATCTTTTCTTGTTAGGCAAGTCATTAATTTTTAAAATCATATCTTTTCAAATTGTTTTCAAATCATATCTTTTAAAATTGTTTTCAAATCATATCTTCTCAATCACATCTTTTTAAAACCAATCATATCTTCCTAATCACATCTTTTTCAAAATAGTTT
>NC_029775.3:92731010-92732056 GCF_000817695.3 Arachis duranensis | reverse complement strand
TGTAGGTTGATGATCATGAGAAGTCACAAAATCAATTGAAAAAGCAAAAACAGAAAGAAAAACAGGAAGAAAAATAGCACACCCTGGAGGACGCACCTACTGGCGTTTAAACGCCAGTGAGGCTAGCTGTTGGGCGTTTAACGCCCAGTCTGCCACCATTCTAGGCGTTTAACGCCAGAAAGGGGCACCGGACTGGCGTTAAACGCCAGAAAAGGGCAAGAAGCTGGCGTTAAACTCCAGAAATGGGCACCAGCCCGGCGTTCAACGCCAGAAATGGCTAAAAACGCATTCTTGCTTGCCATTTGGTGCATGGATGACTTTTCCTTGACACCTCAGGATCTGTGGACCCCGCAGGATCCCCACCTACCCTACCACTCTCTCTCTTCTTCACCAATTCACCAATCACCTCAACACCTCTTCCCCAAAAACCCTTCACCTATCAAATCCCATCTTTCTCTTCACCTCTCACATCCATCCTTCATAAAACCTCACCATTCAAATTCAAACCACTTTCCCACCCAAACCCACCCATACATGGCCGAACATCACCCTTCCCCCTCTCCTATATAAACCCTTCTTCACTCCTTCATTTTCGCACAACCTAAACACCACTTCTCTCCCCTTGGCCGAACACAAAAGCCATTCCCTTCTTCCTCATTTCTTCTTATTCTACTCTCTTCTTTCTTCTTTTGCTCGAGGACGAGCAAACATTTTAAGTTTGGTGTGGTAAAAGCATTGCTTTTTGTTTTTCCATAACCATTTATGGCATCCAAGGCCGGAGAAATCTCTAGAAAGAGGAAAGGGAAGGCAAAAGCTTCCACCTCCGAGTCTTGGGAGATGGAAAGATTCATCTCAAGGGTGCATCAAGACCACTTCTATGAAGTTGTGGCCTTGAAGAAGGTGATCCCCGAGGTCCCTTTTTCACTCAAAAAGAGTGAATATCCGGAGATCCGACATGAGATCCGAAGAAGAGGTTGGGAAGTTCTTACCAACCCCATTCAACAAATCGGAATCTTGATGGTTCAAGAGTTCTATGCCAATGCATG
>NC_029775.3:92726094-92727124 GCF_000817695.3 Arachis duranensis | reverse complement strand
AGCCTTTTTCAGAATTTTGCTCAAGTCCCTCAATTTCAGCCAGAAATTACCTGAAATCACAGAAAAATACACAAACTCATAGTAACATCCAGAAATGTGAATTTAACATAAAAATTAATGAAAACATCCCTAAAGTAGCTTAAACTTACTAAAAACTATATAAAAACAATGCCAAAAAGCGTATAAATTATCCGCTCATCACAACACCAAACTTAAAGTGTTGCTTGTCCCCAAGCAACTGAAAATCAAATAGGATAAAAGAAGAGAATATACTACAAATTCCAGAATATCAATGAATATTAATTTAATTAGATGAGCGGGACTTGTAGCTTTTTGCTTCTGAACAGTTTTGGCATCTCACTTTTTCCTTTGAAGTTTAGAGTGATTGGCTTCTCTAGGAACTTAGAATTTCGGATAGTGTTATTGATTCTCTTCAGAATGATTGGCATCCATAGGAACTCAGAATTCAGATAGTGTTATTGATTCTCCTGGTTTAGTATATTGATTCTTGAACACAGCTACTTTATGAGTCTTGGCCGTGACCCTTAGCATTTTGTTTTCCAGTGTTACCACCGGATACATAAATGCCACAGACACATAACTAGGAGAACCTTTTCAGATTGTGTCTCAGCTTTGCTAAAGTCCCCAGTTAGTGGTGTCCAGAGCTCTTAAGCACACTCTTTTGCTTTGGATCACGACTTTAACCACTTAGTCTCAAGCTTTTCACTTGGACCTTCATGACACAAGCACATGGTTAGGAACAGCTTGATTTAGCCGCTTAGGCCTGGATTTTACTTCCTTGGGCCCTCCTATCCATTGATGCTCAAAGCCTTGGATCCTTTTTACCCTTGCCTTTTGGTTTTAAGGGCTATTGACTTTTTTTTCTTTTTCTTGATCCAATGATTCCTTGTAATTTTTTTCCTTTTTTTTCACTGCTTTTTCTTGCTTCAAGAATCAAATTCATGATTTTTCAGATCAGCAATAATATTTCTCGTGTTCCTCATTCTTTCAAGAGCCAATAATTTTAACA
>NC_029775.3:92720206-92721527 GCF_000817695.3 Arachis duranensis | reverse complement strand
TTTGTGAAGTCACCAAGCATTCTCCTTGCATTATTATTATTATTATTTTCGGCTGCCATCTCCTTCTCTTGTTCGAAAATTTCTGAAAGGTTGTTTCTGGATTGTTGTAATTTAGCTTCTCTTAATTTTCTCTTCAGAGTCCTTTCAGGTTCTGGATCAGCTTCAACAAGAGTGCTTTTATCCTTGTTCCTGCTCATAAGAAATAGAAGAAAACAAGAAAAGAAAGAGGAGTCCTCTATGTCACAGTATAGAGATTCCTTTATGTTAGTAGAAGAAGAAAGGGGTAGAAGAATGAGGAAGGATGAAGAAGAAAGGATTCTTAGATGAAGAGAGGTGAAGAGAAGTGTTAGTAATTAAATAATTAAATAGAATAAGGGAAGAGAAGAGAAATTTTCGAAAATAATTTTAAAAAGAGTTAGTGATTTTCGAAAATTAAAGATAAAATATAATTAAAATTAAAATTTAAAACAAAAAGAATTTTTGAAAAAGAGAGGGAGAATTTTCGAAAATTAGAGAGGGAAAAGTAGTTAGGTGGTTTTGAAAAAGATAAGAAACAAACAAAAAGTTAGTTAGTTGATTGAAAAAGATTTGAAATCAAATTTTGAAAAAGATAAGAAGATAAGAAGTCAGATAAGATATTTTGAAATCAAATTTTGAAAAAGATAAAATTTTTTTTGAAAAAGATAAGATAAAAGATAAAAAGATAAGATAAAAATTTTAATAAAAAAATATTTTGAAAAAGATTTAATTTTTTAAAAAGACTTAACTAACAAGAAACTACAAGATAAGATTCTAGAATTTAAAGATTGAACCTTTCTTAACAAGAAAGCAACAAACTTCAAATTTTTGAACCAATCACATTAATTGTTAGCTAATTTTCGAAAATTTGATATAAAGATAAGAAAAAGATTTCTGAAAATAATTTGAAAAAAATAATTTTGAAATTTTCGAAAATTATATAAAAAATGAAAAAGATATGATTTTTGAAAATGATTTTGAAAAGATAAGATTTTTAAAATTGAAATTTTGACTTGACTTGTAAGAAACAACTAATTTTAAAAATTTTTGACCAATTCAACCCAAAATTTCAAAAATTTGGAGGAAAATAAGGAAAAGATAATTTTTTTGATTTTTTTGAATTTTTAATTATGAAAGAGAAAAACAACAAAAATATTCAATGCATGAAATTTTTAGATCAAAACAATGAATGCATGCAAGAATGCTATGAATGTCAAGATGAACACCAAGAACACTTTGAAGGTCATGATGAACATCAAGAACATAATTTTGAAAAATTTTTGATGCAAAGAAAACATGCAAG
>NC_029775.3:92718729-92718897 GCF_000817695.3 Arachis duranensis | reverse complement strand
TGTTCAACTCCGGATAATGACGTTTTTCTGGCGTTTAACTCCAGACAGCAGCGTGTACTTGGCGTTCAACGCCAAGTTACGTCGTTAATCTTCGAATAAAGTATGAACTATTATATATTGCTGGAAAGCCCTGGATGTCTACTTTCCAACGCCGTTGAGAGCGCGCCA
>NC_029775.3:92708192-92716918 GCF_000817695.3 Arachis duranensis | reverse complement strand
TAAAATTCACTTTTCTGGACTTTACTATGAGTTTGTGTGTTTTTCTGTAATTTCAGGTATTTTCTGGCTGAAATTGAGGGTCCTGAGCAAAAATCTGATTCAAAGACTGAAAAGGACTGCAGATGCTGTTGGATTCTGACCTCCCTGCACTCGAAGTAGATTTTCTGGAGCTACAGATACCCAATTGGCGCGCTCTCAACGGCGTTGGAAAGTAGACATCCTGGGCTTTCCAGCAATATATGATAGTCCATACTTTGCCCAAGATTTGATGGCCCAAACTGGCGTGGCAATTCGGCCTCAGAATTTCCAGCGTTTAACGCTGGAACTGGCATAAAACTTGGAGTTAAACGCCCAAACTGGTATAAAAGCTAGCGTTTAACTCCAGAAAAGGTCTCTACATGAAAATGCTTCATTGCTCAGCCCAAGCACACACCAAGTGGACCCAGAAGTGGATTTTTATGTCATTTACTCATTTCTGTATACCCTAGGTTACTAGCTTACTATTAATAGGATCTTTTGACATTGTATCAGTACGTCATGACACTTTACACGTTTTCTTTGTGTACATTCCACGGCATGAGTCTCTAAACCCCATGGTTGGGGGTGAGGAGCTCTGCTGTGTCTTGATGGATTAATGCAATTACTACTGTTTCTCATTCAATCATGCTTGCTTCCATTCTAAGATATTACTTGTTCTTAAACCGGATGAATGTGATGATCCGTGACAATCATCATCATTCTCAACTATGAACGTGTGCCTGACAACCCCCTCCGTTCTACCTTAGATTAAGTAAATATCTCTTGGATTCTTTAACCGGAATCTTCGTGGTATAAGCTAGAACTGATGGCGGCATTCAAGAGAATCCGGAAGGTCTAAACCTTGTCTGTGGTATTCTGAGTAGGATTCAATGATTGAATGACTGTGACGAGCTTCAAACTCCTGAAGGCGGGGCGTTAGTGACAGACGCAAAAGAATCACTGGATTCTATTCCGGCCTGATTGATAACCGACAGATGGATAGCCGTGCCGTGACAGGGTGCGTTGAACATTTCCACTGAGAGGATGGGAGGTAGCCACTGACAACGGTGAAACCCTTGCATACAGCTTGCCATGGAAGGAGCCTTGCGTGCTTGAAGAAGAAGACAGTAGGAAAGCAGAGATTCAGAAGACAGAGCATCTCCAAAACCTCAACCTATTCTCCATTACTGCAAAACAAGTAATCATTTCATGTTCTTTTGCTTTTCACAATCAATCCTGATAATTTCTGATATCTTGACTAAGATTTACAAGATAACCATAGCTTGCTTCAAGCCGACAATCTCCGTGGGATCGACCCTTACTCACGTAAGGTATTACTTGGACGACCCAGTGCACTTGCTGGTTAGTTGTGCGGGATTGCAAAAGTGTGATTGCAATTTCGTGCACCACATTTGAAGTTGCTGCTGGTGGATTGGTAGGATCTTGAGTAACAGGATCAATCGGGGTTCCATTGGGTGCATGTTCATCATTAGCATCAACAGGGTCAGCAACTACTGCAAGTTGAAGTTGCATAAGCCTTGCTTGTTCAGTAGCTTCCTCTTGTTTCTTCACTTTGAACGTTCTTCTATTGTGCCAAACTTCACCACAATACAGGCACCAGATTGGATTATACTTTCTTTTCATCCGTGTCTTTGAAATAACAGGCTGCTCATCTTTGTCCTTTCTCTTGTTCATTGTGGGCCTACCCAGCTTGATCTTAACTAGAGGCGGAACCGGTACTGGCGACCCTGTTTTTTCCCATAGATCTTGCCCCTTTATTGGATTCACATTGAAGCAATATGTTCTTCTATACGCATCCATCGTTAACCACTCATGGCAATACTCCTCAGGCCTCTTGTCATTCTTGTCTTGAATTGCAGTGATGGCATGCATGCAGGGCATACCTTTGCATAATACGACAAAAGCACAACAGCATAAAAACAATCTTTTAGCACAAATTTACAAATCTAAAAGAATTCACTAAAGAAGCATAATTTACAAATAGTAAAGAAACATATTTTCATTTATAATATTTTAGGATCTTAAATGCACAATATAAAGTTTTAGGATCTTAAATGCATAGAGAGCGACAACATAATATAACAACATAATTTAACAACCTAAATTCAGGAGCTATGGTGAGCATTTATACCTGTCAGCTGCCAGAATCTACATGTGCAGGTGCGACTTCCCAAATCCACCTCCAAATTCGTTGGTCAGCCTCACTTCATACAACACCTCCTTGTCATCACCCGACCATTGAGGAAACCAATTTCTTGACAACTTTGTCATTGCCTCTAACCGGCTTTGTTGAACTGGAGTAAGAATTCCCTAATAGTGCAATAACTTTCGCCTATTCTCAATCATGCTCTTCATGATGATCCTCCTGACTTCTTCAGCTAGTGTCAAGATGGGCTTTTGTGTTGAACGACTCACACGCGTTGTTGCATATTGTGTCCATCTTCGGCTCCTCTCTGAAGTGTGTCTTTGTCCATGCTTCATTTTGCCATTTATCAAGGTATGCCCAAGCTGGCTCACTAATCTTTTTTACCTTGCTCGTGTTTCTTTCAAATTCTGACATGGTTCTTGATCTAGCACATTTCCATACCATATCATTCAATTCCATGCTGCCCTATTGCTTCAAAAAATTCCTTTATAGATGCCAAACACAGAATTTGTGGTGAGCATTTGGCATGACTTCTTTCACAGGCGGAATTAGCCCCCGTATAAACATCAAAACTCAAAAAGATAATGAGTTAAAATAGTCCTTAAATGATCATCATTAAATCAATTTAGTCCTTAAAAATCTTTTCAAAAATAAAATAGTCATCACCTTTTGCATGTCTGAGATAAATGCCCAGTCATGCTGTGTGTCACCGAGGTCTTTGTGTAGAAGTTCCAAGAACCAACTCCAATTGTCTTTGTTCTCAACTCCCACAATCGCATAAGCAATCACGTAAACGTGATTATTGGCATCCTACCCACATGCAGTCAAAATCTGTCCCCCATGTAGATTCTTTAAAAATGCCCCATTCAATCTGATCAACGGTCTACACCCGGCCTTAAACCCTTTCTTACAAGCGTTGAGGCACACATAGAATCTCTGAAACTGTGGGGGCTCTCGGGCATCGGAATCACTCCAACCTGAATTTTTGAACCTGGGTTAGTGGTATACAGTTGATGGGCATAATCCCAAATCAGACCATATTGTGCAATCTCATCTCCTTCAACAACCTTCCTAGCTTTTTCTTAATGCCCTAGTGATACATGTACTATTCAGATGTATGCTACATTTTCTCATAAACCATTCAAACACCTTTTTGTGCTTCATTGTCGGGTGTTTTCTTAGTTTAGGAACAAGCTTCTTCAAAGTCCACTCCTGAGTAGCAGCTCTATTACTCTTGCTCTTAGGACATGTATGTTTATCCACTAAAGTCTTAATATGCCAAGACATATCGGACTTCTTCAAAGCACAATACACTACCCAAGGACAATTTTCTCCCCTACAAACAGCCTTAACCCGCACATTATCATTCTTCTTGAAAACAATATTCCTACTCCACTGTATAGTGTAGTCCCAAGTGGCATTCATAAACTCACGCTTTGTCATGAAGATCATACCTACCTCAAGTTTTAGCTCTCCAAATCTGGCTTTCTCGTTATACGGTGGATAAACCGCACAATCTTCCTCATCAGAATCCAATGCTTGATTCATATCTTCTGAATGCCAGGATCCACAATCAGATTCACTGTTAGAATCTACACCTCTTTCTGATTCTGAAAAATTGATAACAAACAGTATTTACAAAGTAACACAACACACCACTATAGAGTTTCATAAATAAAGTTTCATAAATAAAGTTTCTAACACAACACTATAAATAATAATCCTCATAATTAGAGTCATCTGTATCAATTGCCTTTTCAGTGGTCTTGTGAGATGCAGGCCTAGACTTCTCCTTGTTTTCATATTTCTTTGAACCTGAATTCTTACCTGCAACAACCCCACTATCATTATCACTATTACTATCACCAGAACTCTCATATCCATATCCCAAGATCTTCGGAGGCTTATACAGACTATCTTTGGTACTCTCGTACGAATCATGAGAGTCACTATCCTCCTGAAGTGGAGCTAGGATAACAACTCTACCACTCCTTGTCACATTGGTTCCCTTCACTGGTTCTTTCTTTTTATCTCCAACAACATGCTTCTTGAAAGGATGAGATCTTGAAGGTTAGTTGTGAGTCTTCAATAGTTGGGACTGAGCTTTTAAGGGTTGGATAGATGATCTTGATGGCTGAGATAAGGATTTCAGGGGTTGGTTGTGAAGAACAAATTGTGTTTCAGGATGTGATTTGGGCTGAGACATGACCTGTGATTTGGGTTGGAATTTGGGCTAACACATGGATTGTGATTTGGGCTAGGATTTGGGCTATGGTGGTGTATTGTTGGGTGTAGACATGGGATGTGGTTTGGGTTGGGACAGTAGCTGTGATTTGGGCCTTAAATAGTATCTCTTATTCAACTGGGAAGTATTTGTGGCCTTGGGTTTACAGGTGCTCTGGTTCTCTAATATAACTAACTCATCATCATCCTCACTCATACACTCAACCATGTGTGGCTCTGAGACTCTATGCACAAATAAATATTGATCGAATTGTGATTCCTTCTACAATCCTTCACCATTTCCAACAAATTAGCATCTACTTCTAACTTCCTCAACCCAACTTCAAGCGACATTATGGGTACTTTCTAGCAACAACCGTCCACCTCTGAATATTCTAACTCCTTATAATATCTCTTTACAAAGAAAACATCTAACGTATCCCCTTTAACTCCCGCTAACACCTTTGTATTGTCTGGTTCATAAATTTTTGATCTACCTTCATCATTCTTAAACTTTCCACCATGATGGAAAACAAATGTCATTGGATGATTTTCCATTTATAAATTAAAAATAGTAACAATGAATCATGAGAGTGCACTCTGTTTTATTTTTATTTTTTAGTACAATTTATTTATGTTTCATCAACAAAATTCCAATCACTACTTTCATCTAAAATGAACACCGTAAAGAATCAAACCCTGTCTTTTACAAGAACTAAACAAAATAAAAAATTTAATCTATCCACACACATTGCATTCGGCCATATCAAAACAGAGAGCATCCACATTTTTTCAACATACATAATGTCTGAACCATGACAAAACCCTAGCAGCAACTACCCCCAGCACAAAAACCCTAACCCAAAATCAATCAATATTCAAAATCATCGAATATGATACCACATATTCATATAAAAAAAGAAAAAAGAAGTAGAGAAGGAACTCGCCATGCAAGAGAACTTACCTCTCACCGGAAACAGCGCCTGCCACCGCAGAAGACTGGTGGCCTTCAAATCGTGACGAGGAGGACCAATCGCAATGCGAACAGCGTCGCTGGTTATTGCTTCCACAGGTGATCAGAGTAGCTTCTTCTTGTCACTCTGTTTTGGTGACTCTTCGTTGGTTTTGGGTGAAGGAGGGGGGAGTGTAAGTGAAAGTGAAAGGGAGAAGGGAAATGGGAGAGTTACTTCAGTAATAGGGATCCTTGCTATACAACGTCGTTTTGGATGAACCTAGGTGTCACTTAACGGTCCACGTGTACTGCCGTTAACGGAATATGTGAACCCATAAACAGAAGGACAAACGTGATTGATGTCAAATCTTTAGAGGATTAATTTGATTAAAAATTTCTTTCGGGGACAAAATTGATGATCGTGCAATCTTTCGGGGACCAATTTGAACATTAACCCAACATTTACGAGTTTTTATTTGGTCCTTAAAAGACTCAATTATTCTTTTCCCATAAAAATATTCCTTAGATTTAATATATATATGTAGAGTAATGTTATATAGTCAGTAAATATTATTATTTTTTGTCAGTACTTGATCAATAAAAATTTACACTTATATTTACAAATATTTTACATACAAAAAATATATAATTTGCATCTATATTTACCAGAATTTGACACATCTATTAATATAATTTCTACCCACGTTTTTTAAAATTTACACACATAAATTAATAAAATTTACTTGTTAAAGATAATTTAGTGTTTAAACTTTAAACTAATCTAAAAATACTACTAAAACTTACTGGTCCAAAATTTTTATATATATAATTTTATGAATGCGTGATTCGTTAATCAAATACTACTTGCAATAAAACTGTGCATTCAACCTCCCCCTCCCCCCGGCGGTCTTTTTTAGTACTTAAGGTTAAAGTATGAATAGTATAAGACGGTCTCATTCATATTTGTTAAAATTCAACTTTAGGTGTGGAAGAATGAAGTAGCTAGTAAAGGTGGAAAGTTACACTTTTGATAAGGCTTCATATCTGATCGGCTGATCAGTTGAATCATTAATCATAATGAATGATACTTCGAAAGATTTAAGCATGTGAGAGAAGGATAAACTTGGAAAAAATAATAAAAATATTTAATAATTAGTCAACATAAACTTGTAGACGTATAATTTTTACTTTTTCAGATGTGTGAACTTTTCTAACTGGATAATTAGTTGCAATTTCACCAATAATTTTGATAAATATTTATTGGTGGATCGAGCAAGTAGTGCATATTACACTTATACCAATATCATGGGTTATCACTGATTCGGGAATAATCAACCAATTATAGAGAAGAATAAATTCGTTTCATCTTAATGATATGGAAGAAAGAATAAATTCAATGTCTTGGTTTGATAATCAATTGGTAGTGAAATTGGAAGTAGTAATAAGGTCTGGAAGGTTATGTTTGTTTCTGACAACAGGACAAGATAAAATATTGAGTACAAGATATAAAGAATAGTGAGAACAATGACTTCACTAAGGTCTGCACTCATTGTGGCCAAGGTGGGCACATCATAGACGTCTATTATGCCAAACATGACTACCCATCCTGCCATCCCCGCTACCCAGGATGTCCCTGCCTCTCTGATTGTGCTCCTGTTTCTGTCAACAGCACCGCGACAGTAGTGTCTACTATTACATCATCATCATCGCATGCTTTAGTGCATAGAGAGAGGCCTGCACAGGGGGCATCTGTAGAGTCTCTTTTGGGCCTGACTCGAATACAACATAACAGCCTTTTAACTCTCTTAAAATGGGATGAGGCTCATGTTTCAACAGAAATGGATGAAAAGGCTACTCTTCATTCCCAAACTGGGCTCCTTCATTCTTAGCCCAAGTTTGAGTGACACTCATTTTCTATATTCTAATTACACCTTTTATATCTTAAATTCTTCTTCATATTTAAATTTTAGTGGTACTTGGATATTAGATTCCGGAACCACTGACCATATGAGTTCAAATTTATTTTGCTGTGTTTCATATTCAAAAAGTAAACCTATACTTATTCACATGCCTAATATTTTAAAGTTGTTGCACATTAAAGAGGTATTGTTCAATTTTTTCCTTTTCTAATTCTTTCTAATGTCCACTATTTATCCCAATTCTATTTCAATTTAATTTCTATCTCTAAACTTCATCCTTTCATTGTGAGCTTACTTTTTTCTCAAATTTCTTGCACTATACAGGAATCAAGCAGCTTGAGAATGATTAGTTTGAGTAGGCTAAGAGAAAAACTTTACATATTGGACCAAGCTTTTGCCATCAATAATCCATACAAAACACATTAAAAAAATTCCATGCATCATATCTTTCTCTTATAACCCCTTCTAACATATGGCATTTTCATTTAGAATATCTTTTTAGATATAGACTTCATTTGTTACAAAAATAATTTTCTATTATTACTTCGCACCAAGATAAAGAAAATTCTCAAATCAAGAAAACTTTATTATTTTTCAATAGTGTGAGTAGAGCTAGCACAACTTTTGGATTATTACATTTAGATATATGGGAGCCTTTTCGTCAAAACTTAATACATAATCATAAATATTTTTTAACTATTATTGACAATTTTAGTCGTTTTACTTGGATTATTTTTCTAAAATCAAAGAGTGAGGTCTCACAACATGTTAAAAATTTTGTTACACTTGTTGAAACTCAATTCAACTCAAAAGTTAAAATTATTTGATAATGGTCCGAAAATTTTTCTCAATAATTTTTACTCTTTCAAAGACATTTTTTATCAAAGAAGTTGTTTGAGGCTCCTCAACAAAATTGCAGAGTCAAAGCAACCATGAACACATTTTAAATGTGGCTCGTGCTTATCTAACTTATCTCTTAAATTTTGGTCATATGCAATTAATCATGCTGTTTATTTAATAAATAGAGTTCCTTCTTCGGCTCTCAATTTTAAAACCCTTTTTAAGACATTATTCCAAAAATATTTTAATTATGATAATCTCAAAATTTTTCGGTGTTTGTGTTATTTCTACTCTCACTGTCATCATTCAAAATTTGATCCTGGTGCATATAAAACACATATTTTTTGTTATCAAAATGGTTATAAAGGATTCATTGTTTATATTTTAGCCAAAAAAAGAGTTATTGTATCCAGAACTGTAATTTTTTTTAACTACAATTTTTCTTAGTCAAACAAAAACACTAAAGTCGAAATACAAATATTGATCCACATATCTCTCTTCCACTAATAACCTAAACAACAACTCTTCCATTTGATCGGCTATTTAGATCATTATACTTACCTATTCCTACTAGACTTCCACCTTTATCCCATGACCCATCCATTCT
>NC_029775.3:92703629-92708173 GCF_000817695.3 Arachis duranensis | reverse complement strand
AACCTTGACCCCCCACCCCCACTCCTCGATCTCCCTCTACTTCTCACCCACATTCTTCTCCAGTTAATTCTCCCATCACTGCAAGCACAACGAACACTTCGTCTCCCTCCTCTAACCCTCATTCTTTTTTCCAACTTTTTTTCCGACCTTGTGCCACCATCTTCCAATCCCGTCATCAACACTTTCCACCCCATTCTACCATGTTAGAGCCAGCACATCCATAAACCCTCTTTTTCACCTTCAGGATTACATCTGTAATTTGACTCTTGCCTTTCCAAACTCTACATTCTCACACTGTCAGTATTCAATTTCTGTTGTTATTTTTCTTTCTTTTTTTTCTCACATTCATAGGAGTTATATATCATCTCTCTATATTTAGCATGAGCCAAAATTGTTTCAGGAAGTCAATCAGGTTTCTCATTGGCATCTTGCCATGAAGGAATAGTTGACTGTGTTGGACTTGAATAGAATGTGGTCTATTGTTAATTGTCCCCCAACAATGAAATTCATCAATTGTAAGTGGGTATATAAGATCATGATCCACCCAAATGGCTCAGTTGAGCTTATAAAGCCTGGTTAGTCACAAAGGATTTCACACAAATAGAGGGGATAGATTTTTTGAAGACTTTCTCGCTAATACTAAAACCTGCCACTATCAGAAATTGTATTGGCCATAGCATCCATCAAAAGGTGGCCAATTCATCATCTAGATGTAAATAATGCTTTTTTGCACAGTAATCTTACAAAAATTGTGTATATAGAACTCCCTCCTGGTCTTCCTTCCATAAATCCAAATCAATGTTGCTGCTTGCATAAGTCTCTGTATGGTCTTAAGTAATTAATGGAATGTGGTATGAAAAGCTTTTTCTCCTTTTTCTTTCTCGTGGGTATCAATAGACATTGTTTGACTATAGTTTTTTCATTAAATTTTTGGGTAGTGAAATTTGTATTTTGCTTATCTATATTGATGATATTGTTATCACTGGCAATTTTCTCTCTGAAATAACAGCAATCAAGAGAACATTTGATGCTCATTTTAGAATCAAGGATCTCGGTCAATTCAAGTACTTCTTAAGCATTGAAGTGGCACACTCTAGTAGGAAAATTTCTCTTTCTCAGCACAAATATTGTGTTGATCTCTTGAATGATTCTAGACTTCTAGGTGCTAAGCCTGTTGTTGTTCCTATGGAAAATACTATTAGACTTCATCAAGACAATAGTTTTCCTCAACTAGATCCTTTTGTGTATCATCGATTGGTTGGTCAGCTTGTTTACCTTACAACTACTCAACCCGACATCATTTACGCTACGCAGCAACTTAGTCAATTCAAGCATGCTCCTACACAAGTGCATTACAAAACAACAATCAGAGTACTTCATTACTTAAAGAATAATTCAGGACTTGGTCTATTTTTTTTCCAAAAGCTCTGCTCTTTGAATTTTTGGGTTCAGTGATTCTAATTAGGCTGGGTGTCCGGACACTCATCTTTCTGTCATTGTCTACTTCTTTTTCATCAGGGAATCATTCATTTCTTGAAAAACCAAAAAACAAACTATTGTGGCGCGATCTTCCACGAAAGTCAAGTACCGTACTCTTGCCAACACTACTTGTGAACTTCTTTGGATTTTGAATTTGTTGACATTTCTTCAAATTTCTTGTAATCGTCCCCCAATTCTATTTTGTGATAACCAAAGCGTTCTCCACATTGCTGCGAATCTTGTTTTAATTTTCATGAACGAACCAATTATTTGGAAGTTGATTGTCATTTTGTTCATCAAAAAGTCCAACCTAGAATCATGAAGTTACTCCTGGTTCCCTCCTCTAGGAAATTGGCAAACATATTTACTAAGTCTCTTCCTACTCATTTCTTTCATGTCAATCTTTCCAAGTTGGAGATTTATGACTTATACCATCCTCTTGCTTTCGAGGGCATGTTAGACAAACCATTATCTTCAGCCCAACACAACAATACACAAGTCTAACAGTCATAATATTATTTTTTTCCACTTTTATCTTTTATTATCTTTGCACATTCTATAACTAGTGACTCAGCAAAGATTTTTTCATTAGGTTATTATCGGAATTTTTCTATTAGAATTGATAGACTAACATAGTTTTCAGAGCGGTAAATACACATAATATTTAACTCTTTTTAACTTTATCAAAAAATTTGTTATTACATTTATTCTATTTTAAATGATGAAAAATCTTCTTTTCCCTACTATATTGTAAAACATTTATGGTCTATATCGTAATCTTCTTTTAATATATGAAAGCTTATTATGTTGGACAAAAAGTCAGCCAAACTATTTTATTTAAAAATGGTAGATTATTATTAGATTATTACTACCTACACACCATAAGAAACAGTATAATTATTAATGTCATGCATCTACACACTATAAAACGGTGTTCTGATCATAGATCTTTGTATCAGGCTTGTGATTTAGGATTGTCGATTGATGTCTCTCTTTCTCTGCTTAAGTCAGGTCCATTCTCTCTTTTCCTCTCTCTTTCTTTTTTCCAATAATTGTTACTTAAGTGTCCTGGTCTATTTGCTTGGTTTCAATTTGATTTGGTTCATGAAGTTTTGATGTTTTTAACTAATTAATGTGTGCAAAGGCTCATAATAAGTATTGACCATTTGAAAATTGGTTCAGGATTTAAACTTGAGAGATTTTGACAATGGCAGCCAATGCTTCTAATGGAGCAGCAAAGCAACCTCCTCAGCCATCTCCCTTGTGCTTTTCCAAATTTTTTCAGGTCATCCCTCTCATGACATTCTGTTATTCTGATTATTTTTTACTATTTTTATTTCTTTGGATCCAATTATGTCAATGAATTGGCAATCTACTATTGATGGTCTCTCATAGAGTCCTGTATTTGCATATACTCCCTTTCTCTTATAAATGAATCTTTGATTATTGGATCTGGTAAATGTTACTTCTTTGGTTTCAAAATAACTATGAATTTGGATAATATAACCAAGTAGTACATGAAAAAAATTAAATTTTAGCACATATAGGTCAGTTATACTACTTTTCCATATCACTATCACATTAGCAAGGTTCATATCACGTGGAAGATGTGTATGTAAAATCATATTACATCTCATGATTGAGAAGTGAGAACTCATTTATTACCTGGATAATGTTTTTGCCAAGAAACCTTTCTTTTTATTCATAGCCATTTCTTTTTCTCCCTCTTTACACAAAATATTGGTTCCCTAACTCTTTCTCATTAAAAATAGTCTAATATGAGAATTTTGGTTACTGGAAGAGCTGGATTTATTGGCTTTCACTTAGTTGACAGATTGATAGAAAATGAGAAAAATGAGGTTAGTGCAGTTGAGATCTTTATATAATGCTATGCATATATCTGAAGTGTATTTGTGATTTAACAAGTGCTATATACAACTTTGGTACATCATCTCACCATGTGTTCGTCTAATCAGGTCATAGTCATTGATAACTTCTTCATTGGATCTAAAGACAACCTTAGAAAGTGGAATAGTCATCCTAAATTTGAGTTAATTCGTCACGATATAGTCTTTGCATTTTCTTTCTGTTGCAAAAAGCTTGGTAGTTAGATAAGATGAAAATAAATTTTCTTTATTTCCTTGTGCTTACTTCTCTTTTACTATTTGTAGATGTCACGGAGCAATTACCGGTGGAGGTTGATCAAATTTACCACCTTGCTTTCCTTACTTCTCCGATTTTCTATAAATACAATCCTATAAAGGTGGAGTTTTTTAGAGTCTGGTCTATTTCTTTACAAAAATCTTTCCATGTGTCACACTGTCAATGGTAAATTGTTTTATTTATTTAGTAAGTTTTTGTTAAACTATCTAATAGTTGATGGAATAACTTTGCAGACCATAAAAACAAATGTGATTAGAACACTGAACATGCTCGACGGGTGATGAGCGGATAATTTGTATACTTTTTGGCATTGTTTTTAGTATGTTTTTTGTATGATCTAGTTAGTTTTTAGTATATTTTTATTAGTTTTTAGTTAAAATTCACTTTTCTGGACTTTACTATGAGTTTGTGTGTTTTTCTGTGATTTCAGGTATTTTCTGGCTAAAATTGAGGGACCTGAGCAAAAATCTTATTCAGAGACCAAAAAGGACTGCAGATGCTGTTGGATTCTGACCTCCCTGCACTCGAAGTGGATTTTCTGGAGCTACAGAAGTCCAATTGGCGCGCTCTCAACGGCATTGGAAAGTAGACATCCTGAGCTTTCCAGCAATATATGATAGTCCATACTTTGCCCAAGATTTGATGGCCCAAACCGGCGTTCAAAGTCACCTCAAGAAATCCCAGCGTTAAACGCTGGAACTGGCACCCAAATGGGAGTTAAACGCCCAAACTGGCACTAAAGCTGGCGTTCAACTCCAAGAAGAGTCTCTGCACGAAATTTGCTTCATTTCTCAGCCCAAGCACACACCAAGTGGGCCCGGAAGAGGATTTTTATGTCATTTACTCATTTCTGTACACCTTAGGTTACTAGTTCTTATAAGTAGGACCTTTTACTATTGTAT
>NC_029775.3:92699075-92700309 GCF_000817695.3 Arachis duranensis | reverse complement strand
AGTTCTTGAGATTGACACTCTGAATGCCATATTGGCTCAGAATAAAATATTGACTCAACAAGTCAATATGATTTCTCAAAGTCTGTCTGGAATGCAAAATGCACCAAGCAGTACTAAGGAAGCTTCATCTGAGGAAGAAGCTTATGATCCTGAGAACCCTTCAATGGAAGAGGTGAATTACATGGGAGAACCCTATGGAAACACCTATAATCCTTCATGGAGGAATCATCCAAATCTTTCATGGAAGGATCAACAGAGACCTCAACAAGGTTTCAATAACAATAATGGTGGAAGAAACAGGTTTAGCAATGGCAAGCCTTTTCCATCATCTTCTCAGCAACAGACAGAGAGTTCCAAGCAGAATAATTCTGACTTGGCAACCATGGTCTCTGATCTAATCAAAATCACTTAAAGTTTCATGACTGAAACAAGGTCCTCCATTAGAAAGTTGGAAGGACAAGTGGGTCAACTGAGCAAGAAAATTACTGAACTCCCTCCAAGTACTCTTCCAAGCAATACAGAAGAAAATCCAAAAGGAAAGTGCAAAGCCATCAACTTGGCCGAATCCTGGGAGGGAGAAGAAGCAGTGAACGCCACTGAGGAAGGCCTCACTGGGCGTCCACTGACCTCCAATGAGTTCCCCAATGAGGAACCATGGGAATTTGAGGCTCAACTTGAGACCATAGAGATTCCATTCGACTTACTTCTGCCATTCATGAGCTCTGATGAGTATTCTTCCTCTGAAGAGGATGAGTATGTCACTGAGGAGCAAGTTGCTAAATACCTTGGAGCAATCATGAAGCTAAATGACAAGTTATTTGGGAATGAGACTTGGGAGGATGAACCCCCTTTGCTCACCAAAGAACTGGATGACTTGTCTAGGCAGAAACTGCCTCAAAAGAGGCAGGATCCTGGGAAGTTTTCTATACCTTGTACCATAGGCACCATAACCTTCAAGAAGACTTTGTGTGACTTAGGGTCAAGTGTAAACCTCATGCCCCTCTCTGTAATGGAGAAATTAGGGATCTTTGAGGTGCAAGCTGCAAAAATCTCACTAGAGATGGCAGACAACTCAAGAAAACAAGCCCATGGACTTGTAGAGGATGTTCTGGTTAAAATTGAAGATCATTACATCCCTACTGATTTCATAGTCCTAGAGACTGGAAAGTGCATGGATGAATCCATCATCCTGGGCAGACCCTTCCTAGCCACAGCAAAGGCTGTGATTGATGTT
>NC_029775.3:92697561-92698892 GCF_000817695.3 Arachis duranensis | reverse complement strand
CCCTTTGAGAAGGCTCTTTGTGACCTGGGGTCAAGCATAACCCTCCTGCCACTCTCTGTAATGGAGAAACTGGGAATCCTTGAGGTACAAGCTGCAAGAATCTCACTAGAGATGGCAGACAAATCAATGAAACAGGCTTATGGACTAGTAAAGGACGTGCTAGTAAAGGTTGAAGGCCTTTACATCCCTGCTGATTTCATAATTCTAGACACTGGGAAGGATGAGGATAAATCCATCATCCTTGGAAGACCCTTCCTAGCCACAGCAAAAGCTGTGATTGATGTGGACAGAGGAGAGTTGATTCTTCAATTGAATGAGGACTACCTTATGTTTAAAACTCAAGGATCTCCCTCTATGACCATGGAGAGGAAGCAAGAAAAGCTTCTCTAAATGCAGAGTCAAACAAAGCCCCCACAGTTAAACTCTAAGTTTGGTGTTGGGAGGCCACAACCAAACTCTAAGTTTGGTGTTAAACCCCTACATTCAAACTCTAAGTTTGGTGTTGGGAAGTTCCAACACAGTTCTGAGCATTTCTGAGGCTCCATGAGAGTCCTCTGTCAAGCTAGTGACAAAGCGCTTGTTGGGAGGCAACCCAATGTTTTATAATTAATTATTTTCTTTTGTTATTTTATCTTTTTTGTAGGTTGATGATCATGAGAAGTCACAAAATTAACTGAAAAAGCAAAAACAGAGTGAAAAACAGGAAGAAAAATAGCACACCCTGGAGGAAGATGCTGCTGGCGTTCAAACGCCAGTAAGCCTAGCAGTTGGGCGTTTAACGCCCAGTCTGGCACCATCCTGGGCGTTAAATGCCAGAAAGAAGCACTAGACTGGCGTTAAACGCTAGAAAAAAGCAACAAGCTGGTGTTAAACGCCAGAAACAGGTTGCAGCCTAGCATTAAGGAATAAAAGCTGGCGTTTAATGCCAGAAACAAGCAGTAGTCTGGCGTTAAACGCTAGGATTGCACACTAAGGGCGTTTACACGCCTAATTGGAGCAGGGATGACAAATTCTTGACCCCTCAGGATATGTGGACCCCACAGGATCCGCACCTACCCCACCTCTCTCTCTCCCCCTCACACATCTCTATAACACTCTACCTAAAACACCACTCACCCATCCCATCTTTCTCTTCACCACTCACATCCATCCTTCATAAATCCCCACCAACCTCACCCTTCAAATTCAAACCACTTTCCCTCCCAAACCCACCCATAATGGTCGAACCACTACCCCCCTCTCTCCTATAAATACCCTTCTTCAACCCTTCATTTTCACACAACCTAAACACCACCATCTCCCTCTTCCTCATTTCTTCTTCTTCTACTCTC
>NC_029775.3:92696115-92696469 GCF_000817695.3 Arachis duranensis | reverse complement strand
ATGCTTAAACAGTGCATATGTATCTTGAATTTGTGGTTCATGAATGTTGGCTCTTGAAAGAATGATGAAAAAGGAGACATGTTACTGAGGATCTGAAAAATCATCAAAATGATTCTTGAAGCAAAAAAAGAAAAAGAAAAAAAAATCGAAAAAAAAGAGAGAAAAATCGAAAAAAAAATAGAAAGAAATAAAGAGTTGTGATCCAAGGTAAATAAGAGTGTGCTTAAGAACCCTGGACACCTCTAATTGGGGACTTTAGCAAAGCTGAGTCACAATCTGGAAAGGTTCACCCAGTTATGTGTCTGTGGCATTTATGTATCCGGTGGTAATACTGGAAAACAAAGTGCTTAGGGC
>NC_029775.3:92695694-92695920 GCF_000817695.3 Arachis duranensis | reverse complement strand
ACAAGTCCCGCTCATCTAATTAGAACTAATATTCATTGATATTTTGGGATTTATAGTATATTCTTTTCTTTTTATCCTATTTGATTTTCAGTTGCTTGAGGACAAGCAACAATTTAAGTTTGGTGTTGTGATGAGCGGATAATTTGTACACTTTTCTGGACTTTACTATGAGTTTGTGTGTTTTTCTGTGATTTCAGGTATTTTCTGGCTGAAATTGAGGGACCTG
>NC_029775.3:92664495-92695059 GCF_000817695.3 Arachis duranensis | reverse complement strand
GCATTCAAGAGAATCCGGAAGGTCTAACCTTGTCTGTGGTATTCTGAGTAGGATTCAATGACTGAATGACTGTGACGTGCTTCAAACTCCTGAGGGCGGGGCGTTAGTGACAGACGCAAAAGAATCGATGGATTCTATTCCGGCTTGACCGAGAACCGACAGCTGAATTCCGCGTGCTGTGACAGAGCATATGCAATCGCTTTCACTGAGAGGATGGGAGGTAGCCACTGACAACGGTGAAACCCTTGCTTAAGCTTGCCATGGAAAGGAGTAAGAAGGATTGGATGAAGACAGTAGGAAAGCAGAGAGATGGAAGGGAAGGCATCTTCATGCGCTTATCTGAAGTTCCTACCAATGAATTACATAAGTATCACTATCTTTACCTTTGTGTTATTTTCGTTCATCACCATTACCATTTGAGTTTGCCTGACTAAGATTTACAAGATGACCATAGCTTGCTTCAATACTAACAATCTCCGTGGGATCGACCCTTACTCGCGTAAGGTTTATTACTTGGACGACCCAGTGCACTTGCTGGTTAGTTGTGCGAAGTTGTGTAATGCCATGGTACTGAGCTACCAAGTTTTTGGGGCTCATGACCGGGGATTATGAGAGTTGTGAAAAAATATTGTTCACAATTTCGCGCACCAACGGGCTGGCTAAGTGAATGGGAGCAAGGTTAGGGATCTATGTTTATTATTTATTTTATAATCTAAACTTCTTGTGAAAATTGCTTTTGCTAATTTGTAATTTTGTTCAACAGGATTTTACTTACATCCACTTCAGAGGTATATGGAGATCCCTTTGTGCATCCACAACCAGAAACCTATTGAGGAAATGTTAACCCATATATATTCCAAATCTTGTTGAGGGTCATATTCTATGCGTAAAATATGTGCATGCAGGAGTTCGAAGTTGTTACGACGAAAGCTAACGAGTTGTAGAAACTTTGATGTTTCATTATTATATGCAGAAACTTTTGCTCTGTCAGTGTCTCTTGAACTCACTGACTCGTGTATTTTATTTTCGTTATTTCCATGTGGGAGCCTTCTGCATTTTATTCAATTATCCCTTTCTACATCTCGCTTTGTCGGATCTGTTGGATAGGACAACATCCAATTCTCCAATTGCATTATTTTATTTTTTGTAGATTTCTATTGTTGGTAAATTAAAAAGAATGATTCTTTACTGTGTTGTCTATATTTAGTTGGAAGTTAAGTGTGTTTGATTTTTTTTTGAATAATTATATTTTGTAGTGGGCCTCATGATATTACTTGATCCAACAGTTAGCTTGGACAATTTGATTTACATTAGATATAGTGGTAATCCTGCTATAGCTTTACAAATTACTAATAGAAGATCAGCAAATTGCAAGAAGCAAATAACAGAAAGAAATGTGTTCCAATGCTATGTTCTTGGTTCTAAAAATGCAGGGAAATCTGCTTTGCTGAATTCATTCTTGGAAAGGTGTGATTTTGTACCGATCATTTTAGTCTAATTCACCAATTATATGCTGCTTCCTTATATTCTAAATTTGATTCTATAACCAAGTAAAATTTAATATGCTTATACTGTTTATTGCTAATTTGCTTCAAATCAACAACTTCATATATTGATTGTGCAGGCCTTTCTGAGATAGTTATACTCCTACAACAATTGAGTAGTATGCAACAAATGTAGTTGAACTAATCGGGGTGAGTATTATGATGAGAAAATGTGATAATCAATTAAGTGATTTTGATAATATAATATTGCATTTCTCTTATGTTTTTTCCTGAATCTAATTCACTCTTGGTGATAAGTACATACAAACTCCTGTAGATGTTATTTTTAACTCTAATATTTATCATATAGGGAACTAGAAAAACTCTTGTATTGCACGAGATACTAGAGGATGGCGTATCAAAGTTTTTGTCAAATCAGAATTGTTTGGTTGCATGTGATATAGCTCTTTTTGTGTATGACAGGTGCGGTGCAAAATTTTTGTGGCTTAATACTTTTGCTGCCTCAGAGTTATAGGACTGCTGGTTTACATTATTGACACTACAACACTTCCAACATATAGCGGCAGCAGTTTTCCGATGGTTGTAGAAATCTTCCACTGGACGAAAAATAGCGGCGGTTGATGCAGCGGCTAGTTGTGGGGTTACTATTCGTTTAAAATTTAACGACGGTTATGGTCAACTGCTGCTAAATGTAACAAAATGCATGAGATAGTTGCTGAGTCAGAATTTACTTTTAGTGGCGCTTTCATTCCAATCACCGCCAAATTTGTTTAATTCCTCACTTTCATATTTGGATTTAGTCTCTTTTTAAAAACCAACAGAGTATAAACTACTTTAGTTCTCACCAGTTTCATTAATGTTGTGACAGAAAAATATTGTCTTTCGCAAATATAGAATTTTTTTTACTGGTAAATAAATTGAGCTTGCCCGTATTTTAATTTTCGATATATTTTAATACGTTAATTTTGAGCAATATGTTTCAGTCACTGTTACCTAAACTGTAACACTATTTTTGGATTTGTTTTACGTAAAAAAAATTAATCACTTTAAAAATATATATTTTTTAATCATGTGAACAAATTTACAAATTAGATTTTCTCATTTACTATAAGATCTTATAAGTTTGCATTCAAGCATAAATATAAAAGAAATATATAAGAAATGTATCAGTTAAGTTAATTTTAATCGAGCATAAATTAAACTAAAGCTTTCCAAAAATATACCTTATTCAACCTGAATCATGAAATTCTTAAAGTAGTCATAGATGTAATATTGCGATCAAAACCATTAAACTAACGGGAATCGACCTAAGTCTTAAAATTTCTCTACAACATCGAATTTACCAGTTTTTTTTTATCAAATTGAAGCCCCTATTTGTAAATGTACATAATCTTGTCTTTGTTAGTCATCAAAAGTTTTTTTGTCTTTTTCTGAGACCTTATTGAGATCAAATTGCATGGAAATGTCAATTCCAACGGAGAAGATTTTATCTAATTTTTTTCTAAATCAATCTCTGTTCCATTTAGACTGTCATTAATTACTTTACCTGAATATTCAGGTAACACTAAAAATATCAATATCCATACAACAATATAAGGCTACCCAGAAGAAACCGTGAACTCATAATTCGTCAGATATTAATTTAGAGAAAACATGGTATGTTAATATCATAAGAAACTTTTAAAACAAAACAAAATAAACAATAATTACCATCTCCCTTATTAGTACTTTGAGCATATCTCTTAGAAAGAAGATCTGTAATTTGCAATTCTATATACTTCATTTTCTCCTGTGATGCAATATCCAACTCAACAACATAGTTGATTCTGAAGCGTTTTTACCTTCAATTCAGCAAGTATGTCTTCAGAACTCTTTCCAAATGCATATGTAACAAAAATATAACCAAACCTCTTTTCGTACATTGATGTCTATTTATGAAGTTCCTACAAATTTGAATGTTAACAACATAACAAATATTATTGCAACAAATTTAGTTCTCGTATATAAACTTAACATATACATTATTCAATTAATTAATAAGTATATGCCTAAGGAATGAACCTGAAGGGTATAATTGTTTTTCATTTCTAATTATTCCTTGAAACAAGAGTGTCATGGTATAGCTTCCAACCAACACCTAATATTCACTTTACAAAATCATATGTCTCTAGCAACAGCAATTACATATTCCAACGAAGAGAATGGAAAGGCTACAACCATTTCTTTAGTGATTTTGTGCTTGCATAGCATGATGAAAATTCCTCCATTTAATTTTTCCTTGTTACTCCATCATTTTAAAATAACTAATATTTATTAGTCATAACAATATTAAAATTGTTAATGATTATTAGATATGTTATCTTTCAATAAAACTGGCATTAAGAACAACAGCAATAATGATATAGATACTTCATTATGGATTAACTTTATATAAAAAAAATTGGAAGAAATGGGAAAAAGCTTTAATTCATTAAAGTTGTCAATCCAATAAAAACTTAATTGAAATACAAAAATATAAATCGTAATGTAACCAGCCAACTACTTACAAAAATTAAGTGTATTAAACTTATTAAACACACAAATCTCCTTTAAAAGTTATTTTAATATTTCTCTTGTTTTCATTCTGCAACATCATCAATATTTTCAAAAGCATTATTTGTAGGGTCTTCGGTATCATCATCCCTTGTCAACTGTAAATATCCAATGTCCTCTGCCGTTGAATTGTTCAACCATGGCTATGGAGAAAAATCAATTTCAGCTTCTTCATTCTCTTCTCCGATGTTATACAAGTCTCATGGCTTCACATGAATCACTACACTCCATTCTTTATCTACTTCATTGTCCACATAGTATACGAGATGAGCCTCTGATGCCAATATGTACGATTCATGGTCTTCTCGATCACCAATATATATCGAACGAGAGAAGTTAACACTAGTAAGACCCAAATGATCTTGTTTGATTCCTCTAGTAGTAGTTGTATCCATCCAAACACACTTGAACAAACAATTGAGAATCGATAGCTGTAACTCAATTCAACTATGTCTACAATTATGTCTACAATTTTGCCAAACTCATGTCTTTCAAACTATAAATACACACAGGATTACATAGGTAATAAGAGGAGACCAAAAGATTAGACTAGTCTCTCCAAAAGAATAAGAACTTGCCAGATTGACTTGGTTATCACAGAAACCCACTGAGATATAAAAAAGAGAAGTAAATAGGGTGAGAACCTGATAATTTCCACTTAGAAAAATGGTGCATACACATGCTATACGTACGCACTGAATCTGCTACTACTGTTATTTCTACAGAACCACATTTTAATATCCAAACTTCAAAAGATCATAAGTTTCTCTAGAAAAAATCATTTTGTCTTCGTTATTTAAAGACAATAAACTAGACATTCTAATTTTATGACAACAAATTCCACCAATTTTTAAGTTTCGATGGCCAAGTTTTGGCCCGTCAAATATAGCTAAAAATCTATCAGAGTGTAGAATTTTCTGCAGCACCAGGGTGACTCTACTCTAAGCTGATTCTTGCAATCGCTTTCCATCAAAACTCAACCAACATTCAAGACCAAACCATAATCATTCAACTTATCCCTGGTTCTATCTATCTCTTCACTCAACAACTCACCAAATATCAAATTGCTATCTTAATCATCATACAATTGTTAATCAAATCTAAAATCACAAGTTGGTATAATCATCACATGTCCACTCCCAAAAAGTTTAACCTATCATCATTATCAATCTCATTCTCAATAATTTAGATAATAACAAATATCAACATCATAGCATGCCATAAGATAACTAAACATTAAAAGCTTTCAACCATTACCACTCAAATGCATCATTCAAAACAAGGCATTTCACTAAACCGTCATCAACAACAATTTATCAATATCCTCATGTCAAATAGCTTAAAGTTTTACACAATATTATATAATAGTTATTTGAAAATATAACCCACACCTCAAATACAGTGATCCCAAGCCTCTTGTGTAAATTTCGAAAAATTAATGAATAATTAAATAATAAATTAATTATTATTTAAAAAAATTAGAAAATTAAATTTTATAGTTTAGAGAAGTATAAATATTTAAAATACGAATTTAGACACTAATTTTAAAGATTTTAGCATAAAACTGGACTAATAGACCAAACCAGTTGGACCGGAGCCAAACCGTGACCAAGGCCCAACATATAAAACACATAACTCAGTTATTTCCTCCCCAAAATCATAAAGGACACGCTGAAACTTTGGGGTGAGGGGAGAAAGCAAAAACCTAAGCCCTAGCTCAACTTCAATTCCACATATCTTCCAATTCGGAGCTCCGATCGCCGCACCGTTTGGGGCCACGCGACTACTGTGTCAAGCTCTTTGAATCCATTGGAACAAAGTGGTAAGAAAGTTTTATTTTCTTACCCAGCCTTCTTCTCTTTAGTTTTAAAATTTTGGAGTTTTGGTATTGAGGAATTGAGTGATTTTGATGGTTTAGGTGAACTCTAGCAGCGAGTAATCACTGGGGTTCGTCTAAAACATTTGTGGGTACAGTAAGAAACTATTAAAATTTTGTGAATTATTGGATTAGTGAGCCCTATACTAATTATAGTGATTTTGTATGGATTAGATTGAGTTTCATGTTGATTTGGTGGTTTGGAACAAAATTCTGGTAGTTGAGCTTGCAGAGTTGGTAATTAGAGACTTGGAGCTTATAGAGAAGAGGATTTTGAGGTATTCTACCCTTAGGGAGGAATCGATCAAGGTATGATTTTGGTTTCTCGTAGTTAATGTATAATGTTACGTGAAAACTTAGGCTGGTTGACCATAGGATAAGTTGAACTATATGAATTGTTGAGGATTAGTGATGAGTGATGGAAATTGTTGAATGGATTGAATGAATTTGTATGTTGACATGTTATGTATGAATGGGAAGTGTGTGTGAATGTGATAAGGGATATGTGGTGCTCTTTTTGGGTTGTGAAATAATGGATTTTGAATTGAGGATTTTGGAAAAATTGAGGTTTAGTGTTTTTGGATAAAAACCGATTTCTAACAAACTTCAATAGGCCATAACTTGGTTTTCGGACCCTCAAATTTTTTTAAACTTATCTTAAATAAAAACTAGGTTTGTGAAGTTTACAACGTTCAAAGAACAGACTAAAAATAATTTTTTATGAAAAAGTTATGCTCGTTCGACGCTGGAGGTGTAAAACTGATTTCTACATACTTAATAGCTTTTTTGGAAAATCTAAGGCATGCGTATGCGAGAATTCCCTCTGTCTAACATGCTCGCATACGCATGAGGTGGACGCATACGCGACTATGTCAATTTTCTAATCATGCGTATGCGAGAATGTGTATGTGTACGCGAAAGTGCCTTATTTACACTCATGCGTACGCGACTGAGGGCTTGCGTACACGAGGATCCCTTTTCTGTTCCACGAGCTCACGTATGAAGATGGTGTTCGTGTACGTGAGTTTGCCATTTTAACACTCATGCGTACGCGAGAATGGACATGCATACGCATGACCCCCTATTTTGATGAAAAGTACAATTTTTGAGTTTTCAACCACTCTTCTAACTTTCCAAACCTCTTTAACACCTGTTTAAGATCCGTTAGCAAGTTTTTAAACTTTATAACAAGGATGAATATGTTAAATGAGTTAACGAGATATTGAGAAGGATTTGTGAAGTGATAACAAAGTAATGAGGTGTTGGTAATACTGAGTAAGAAGTGATTGATAAAGATAATAATAATAATAATGAATTGTAATTGAATGAGATATGAATTGATGGCGATAATGACATTGATAAATGATGAATTAAAATCTATTTGACATGAGCATTTGAAATTATCTGAGATACGTGTTTTCTTAGTAGACGCAGTAGCTTGCCACCACTTGCTCCAGGTTAAGATTTGATACTCTATTAACCCTCTGTCATAAGATGTGACCGAACACTTTAACTCCTCAGATTCTCCCATGGGCATGCATATATATATAAATTTGAACTTGTGATTTTTCTCATGGATATTTTTTGAGCTTGGGGATGCGTGCACAGAGGGATTGTCTAAGGTTATTTACTGGACATGTCAGATTTGACTATATAACCGACAGATGAGACTCATCAGCCATAGGATAAACATACATCATATGCATTTGTATGTTTTGTTTGAGTGTGCATTGTTTTGGTTTGTCTAACTATTTAACCATAATTACTGCTACTTGCTTACTTGCTTTATCTGTACCCTATCTATGTTTTCTTTATTTGACTTGTATGTAACTATGTATATGTTTTCTGAGAGATCCTCTCCTGGAAGAGGCGTGATGAGGGTTGTTCCACCTGGTGGTTAGGAGGTTTGGAGGAGACAGAATGTGTAGAGTTAGATTAGAGCTAGAATAATCCCTTAGATAGATTACCAAGATTTATGGTTTAAAATAAATTTTAAGTTTGAATCTGAGTGTTGGAGTTCTAGGAATGCCTCTGACTTTCACAGAACCTTATATATTATCTATGTGGGTACCTTAACTATGTTGAGAACCCCTAGTTCTCATTCTATACATATTTTTTTGTTTTTCAGATGCAGGTCGAGATGCACCTCGCTGAGCATTCTAGAGATCCTTTAGAAGCAAAGAACTATGTTTTTGGGTTTTTCTTTTTGAGTTCAGATTGTATATACGTAGTTATATTCTCTTCTGTATATAACTTGTATGTTTATCCCTCTTAGAGGTTGACTTGGAGAAATAGGTTTTGTATTTTGTCTTTTGGGAGATTGTGGATCATATGTATGTATGTGTATATTTATGTACTATGGCTAGCCTTTGCTTCGCAGGTCGAGTTTGGAGCTTGATAATTGTATCTTTGGAACTCTAATCCTTATATGTATTATACTCTTTTTCTTTCGATCTTTTTATCCTTATACACTTATCCGGACGAGTATGATACAATTTCTGTTACGCTTTTGTTTAGCTTCTTCTTCAAGGTTCCTAGTTATAATTTCTTTCAACTATATTTATATACGTCTTTTTATTAGAGGTAGTAATACTTTACCACCTCTACTTTACTACTTAAAAGTGAAGCTCTGTGTGGTAGGGTATTACATCTTGAGCTTTCCTCCAGCTAATTCAAGCCTTAACAAACTCTATTCAACCAATTTCATTCGATTTTCAATTTAAGATTTTATACAAATTGGGGTAAAATGCAAAAAAATTATTTCTTTACCTTATACTGCATGAACTTGGGATAAAATCCTCTAGAATTCAAGTTAGAGCTTTTTCTAAGGAGTCAAAATCATACATTTCAACCCTTCACATCCCAAAATGCAAAAATAATAAAAATAGAGTAGTTTTATTGCGATTACTCACCACAAAAATTGTACAAAAACGAAGAGGGAGGCGAGAGGATTGCGTAACAATAAACAGGTCATTAATCGGAGCTTTAGTTTACGACAAAAGTGGATTTAAAGATGATGATAAATAGTGACACTTGGGTTTCTATTTTCTCTAATTCTCTCGTGTTTCCTTCTCTGAGAGAAGAGAAAATGAATATACTAGAAATGATGGAGAGAGAGTCACATGTTTTGTTAGATGGGTAAAGGACATTTTTGTCTTTTTACCCATTGGCTTTTCTTAGGATCCAAATTTTAAAAATATCTGATTTAATTTGTGTCTGAAATAATTTTTTGGTCACTTTTACCTCCTTACTTTTCTTATAGGCAGTGCCAGACTAACATAAGCATGTACAGTTAATTATGACACTGGTACATGTGTTTTCAAAAATAATTACACTTTCTCGTTCCAAATAATTTTTTTATTTCAAACTTTATTTTGAAATCTTCAAACGAAGAAGTTTGACTTTTTAGCCTAAACTAAGCGGTTTAAACCCTTTTAAATCAAATTTAGATAAGACAATTTACTAATAAATTTCTCAAATCTTATAGTTGGTGACTGAGGTGGATGAAGCCCTCAAGGTAGAGGTATAGAGGTTGGTGATGAAGAATGACCCCAACCTGTAAACATGATTCTTGTACGATTCGGATGTGATCTAGCACTACAATGTATTAAGATTGACGACGGAAGAAGAGAAGTTGTTGCCGTCCTCCCCACTCTATTGAGATTATTGGGTCATGGCTTCCAAATTTTACAAGTATAATTCCTACCACATGATAAGCAAATGTGATTAGGACGACAATTAATTGAAAATGATTATAAGTTATGAAATAAATTATGACGTTTACTCACATAATAATCCGCAGATTGCTAATTGGTTCCTTCAGCGTGTGAGTATACTTGAAGACCTCTGTCATTGTTGCCTCAAATCCAACAACTTAGTCTACACATATTAAAACAAAAGGTTAAGTCAAGTGACAATTAATTTAAAAATCAAAGATAAAATGAAGTTATTATATTAATACAAGTTAGATGCTCTATTGTCCATGTTGTTGCTCGTCGATGCTTGAACCCCTCTTCATTCTCCCAATAGACATAGAGGGCCTTCTTAATGTCCTATTGGAGCTATTGGATAAGGTGGTCCCATTTCTCACATACGTCCTCAAGTATCTGCTAAAGCTACCTAGCCATGCAGTGGTCCAAAATCTTCTTGATCATGGAGTCAATCCATTAGACCAAATTCAAATAATGCTCATGGAGTCAATTCATCAGACCAAATTATCATCCTAATGACACACTATAATGGGACCTCTAGCTAGGATCTATGAGAGAATTCCAGCACTGTGGTGCCTATCATAGAAGGTGGTGTCGATGTAGTGGTTTACTGAATGGGTGAAAGTGCTAGAGGAGTCCACTCTAGTGAATCAACAGGACAACTTTCTAAAAGAATAACTGGCACAATAGTAGGGCCCATAAAATTGGGATTAGAGACCATAATAAAGGGTTGACCTTGTGTACTCTATGCCTGTGAGATTCTAGGCGTTACCGAAATAGAGGATGATGATTGAGAAGTCCTATGGATGGCACTCACTTTCCTTAAACATTAAGATATTGTGTGGATTCATAGACATGATGCAATATATTTATTATAAAATAAAATATATAAATTTACTAACTTCTTTTTTTAAGTAATTGATACACTTAGAGATAAATTTAATATTACAATATGATTTTAGGAATTTAAAATTTTTTTAATAAATTAAATTAAAATTTAATTTTTTCTTGTTAAATTTTTAAATTTTTTTACTACTACTTTCTTAGCTAAAAAATAATAGTTTAGATTTTAGTTCATTTTTCTATGAACAATTTTTTATTTTCTAATAAAATTTAAATAATTAAATATTGGTCATCCTAATAAAAATATGTTTTAATTTACTTTCTTTAATTTCTTACCAAAATATATTTCTCAGCAATTTTTTTTTAGATTTATAATTAATTCATTCCATGTACTAGTTTTTTTTGTTTTTAATTTTATCATTCAATTATATTTAGAGCTGATTATCTTTCACTATGAACCAATCACAGTGATAATAATAAGTAAAGAGAAGAGGACCACATGGGTTTAATTGAAAAAGAAAAAGTGTTTTGACCTTTAAAGTATTTTATTATTGTCAATACTTAGAATTCAACCAATAACCCAATTTATTACTTTTATTTAGAAATTTTGACAGAATTTTTTGTATAATTAGAAACTTGCACTAAATGCAATTTATTTTTTCACAAATCAAACATGTCTTTAAATAATTTTAACAAAAATTTAATATAGTTTTTCTATAATTCAAAGATCTCCACAAAAAATTTATAAATTTTCACATATGAAACACTTGCAAACATAAATTAAAACAAAAACACATTCCAGGAACATTAAATTCCTAACTATTCTAGTGCGCATTCCTTAATTATTTTACAAATTTTCAATAAATAAGGATTTTGAGAAAGCGCCACTAGACAACCTTTTTCCACTTTTATTCTAAGATTCTATCATAGTAAAAGTAAGTCTAACATTAAACTTATAAAATAATTCATTATATTTAGAAATAGAGAACCAATCAAAACACTATACAAACAACCCATGAAATATAATTGCGAAAATTACAAAAGAAGCAAACTTCAATAGACTTGAAAAAAAATAACACAGTCCTAATAAAAAAGATAACTTATTAAATTCACTTGGTGAAACTAATTCAAAGAGTTATTTAACTTAACTAACCTAATGAACCTAATTGATAAAAATATATTAATTTAAACGACAAAACCTAATTCACCTAAAATAATCTAATAAAAAAACAAAGTTAACCATAACAACCTAAATTGATTGAATTAACCTTAATAAATCTAAATTAAAACACAAATTTTAAACAAAATTTTTAAAAGATTACAAATTTCAAAATTTAAACTTCAATTTAAAACCAAAATACCCTAACCAGTAAATTAAGAAAATAGAATAGAATTTAAACACAATTTAAAACAAAAATTTTCAAAAAAAAATGGTTAAGTACGATTTTGGTCCTTAAGGTATAGGCCGAAAATTGTTTTCGTCCCTAACCTTTTTTACATACAAAATTATTTATAAGGTTTAAAACCAAGTTTTAAAATCGTCCTTTTCCCTTAAATATTAAAATTTTGAACCAAATTACCTATAACAAAAAAATTATAAAATAAAAATGAAAGAAAAAATAAGAGAAAGAGAGTGTTTCTGCTCCTACAAAGAGAGAATGGAAGCAGAAGAAGGGGGAAGGAAAGAAGAAGAAGTTGTCCACGATCCACCTCTGCCTCCGCTTCCTTCGCCACCTCCGTATAATTTTGGACCTTAAGGTAAGGACGATTTTAAAACCAAGTCAAACTTTAGGGATAATTTTGTATGCAAAAAAAATTCGGGACGAAAAAATTTTTTAGCCTATACCTTGGGTCCAAAATCGTACTTGTCCCCAAAAAAATTAAACTTTCAACTAGACTTATATTTTTAAATAAAAAATCAAACACAACTTTAATGAAATATATATAAAAATACATAGAAAATAATAAAAATAAAAATAGACAATTTTAAAAACTAAACTTGGTTGCGAAATTGCGGTGGCAGCATTTACGGTGTGATGACAGCATTAAACTTCTCCCACCTTTGTCATTAATGAGTAGGGTTAAGATTATTTTAACAAAAATTAACAAAAAAGAGTGAGGAGGATTTACACGAACCTGGAGAAGGAACAATGGTGGACAATGACGACGATGACCCATGAGGTAGTGGTAACGGTGATGTAACCTTACAGCAACGTTTGGATCTCTGGTGGCTCAGCTAGGACAATTCCGGAGACAGACTTGTTGTAACACCCTACCATACAGAGTCTTATGCTTAAGTCATAATTTAGAGATGGCAAGGTATTACGACCTCTAAAATAAAAATTTAGTACGTATAGTAGTATGAATGATTGATTATAACTAGGTTCCTTTGTAGAAAAAAGGGGTAAACAAAAATCGCAACTCGAAAAGCGCAACACTCCGATCGATAACGTAACGAACAAGGATAACCATATATATATATATATAAAGGAGTGTCAAAAACCAGAAATATCAAGACTCAAAATCTGGCTACGAAGATAACCGGTCCGAACATAGCAATATATACATATGATAAAATAAGGAAAACCCCAAAGGAAACCCAAAGGGACACAAATACAGAAACCTATTCTCCAAAATCTCCCATAAGAGGAGTCATCATAGTTTGTATTATTTAATGGAGATAAAAGTATCTAAGCAAAACATATAAACTAAAATAGAGCCCCAAGAACAAAGGATCTTCGCTAAACCAGAAGTCTCCAGCAGGCCTCAGCGAGAAACCTCACGTCCTGCATTTGAAAACCACAAAATCCGCATGGGTGAGAACCAGAGGTCCCCAGCATAGTAACAGCTTCCACATATATAATACATAATAATGGAGGAAAGCCGAACGCAATCCTAGAACTTCCTCCAGATAATTCAAAGCTTATAAACAAGCTAAACCATAAAGGGCATCTGACTAAAGATCCTTCAGTCTAACTATAATTCCCTTTCCAATTCCTTCAAACCTCCCAACCACCATCAGCAGTATAATGTAGCAAACACAGTTATATCAAACAAGAAATATACAATTAGGAACAAATAAGGCATTTAGACAAATAGCAAGTAATATGCAGTCAAATAGGCAATCTCAATCAATTCACATAGTATGCATATGATGAATGCCTGTCCCTAATGGCTGATAATATCATCTGTCGGTTATAGAGCCAACCTGACAAGTCCTGGTAGCTAACCATTGGACTGTCCCTCTATCGTGTCTTTCCAACTCGAGTTATACTCAATATAAATTTGATCATAATCATGATCCATATCCATCACCCTCACTGGTGAATATTTGTGGGGGTGAGCTCATCCGGGGCTTTCACAGTGCCCGGCCACCCTAACGACATAGGGTCAAAAGAGCTTCAAGTCTCAACCTGGAGCACGTGGTGGCTAGCCACTGCTTTCTCCCAGGGAAACTCTCATCTCCGATAATGGAAGTGCAACATTCACAATTCATTCAACAGCATATATATGCATTTATACACAGCCATAATCATGGCTCCGTCATAACACGGCAATAATCTAGCCATCCGGCTCACGGTTAAATCTATAACCAGCCATTCGGCTCATGGTTAAATCCATAACCAGCCATTTCATTAACAATTATGGCCCTTCGGCCCATGGCATAACAAGCACTTCCACCACCATCCTCCGCCTCTCACATAATAATCTTTGATCCTCATTGATAATTCATTTTTCCCTTGCTTCACTCGCAAGTTACCACATCCCCTAGCTCCTTTTCTAATTGCTAGGCATATCATAATGATTTAAGACATAAGTGGTGAGATCGGAGGCTTAGAAGTATGAGATTTGGCTTTTAAAACTCAAAAATCAACTTTGGGATGAAAACAGGGCCACGCGTACGCGCACTCCACGCGCACGCGTGGATGGCCACCAAAACTCATCGACGCGTATGCGTCATGCACGCTAATGCGTGGATTGAAAATTAGCCAATCGACACGCACGCGTCAGCCACGCGTAAGCGTGGGTACTGTCGTGCCCCAGGCACAAAACTGGCACAGTTCTGGCACAACTCTCTGGAAAATGGCTGGGCATTAGGTGCAGCACGTTCGGCGCGCCCGCGCACACCACGCGCACGCGTGGATGGCACTTTCTGGAAGAACGGCGCGTACGCACCAAGTGCGCCTACGCGCGAGGGGTCATTCTGCTAAAAATTTTCTAAGTTAAAAGCTACAGAATTCACAGATTCAAACCCCAATCTTCCAACGGACGTAACTTTCTCATTTTAAATCATTTTTCACCCGTTCTTCAAACGGCATGGACATCCCGGATCCAATTTCATTTCTAAATAGATTTGGCACAAAAACAGAGATCCGTAGTCCAAGTTATGTCCCGCCAAAGTATGCCCAAAAACCTTGTTTTTCATAAAAACCACAAAGTGCCATTTTCAAAACAAGCTATTTTCAACTCTTTTCAAAACCAATCAAAACATGCCAATTTTACCCCGTTCCTTTGAAATCAATCAAAATATATCAAATTCAACATCAAGCCTCCTCAACTCACACATTGACACTTTATCACAATTCACCAAAATCACTATCCCATCATTTTAACCCACTTCACCCAAGTGGCTCAAACCCAAACACATTGACATATCACATACTCTTCCTCATGCCAATTTTCAACAACACCAATTCCAATAAATCATCATTATACACAATCAATATCATACTCACCATCAACATGGTTCAACCCACAATTCAACCATCACCAATCATCAAGCATATATCACAACATGCATATTTCTCATACATCATACCATCAAGGCATCAATAATCATCATCACATATATGACCACATCATATATCTCAATCATTCATCAACATCAATAATTCAATGCCTATCTTAGGGCCTCTAGCCTAAGTATTTCCTACCACATTACATATTAGATACGGGAAACCGAGACCATACCTTAGCCGATTTTCCAAGCTCAACCAGAGCACTTCCAAACCACTTTTCCTCAAGCTCTCAAGGCCTCAACACCTCCAAGAACAGATTTTTCACCACCAAATCCCTTTTCAAGCTTTTCAATATCACCAATCAAGCTATAATATTCACATATACACAACCTAAGCCACAATCATCACACCCATACACAACATCTCAAAACCCAAACATCATAGAACAACAAATTATACTAGGGTTGAGAATCTTACCACACCCAAGGTCCAAGGAGACAAGATAACCTTCTCCTTCAAGAGAGTTGGGTCCTATAACATCAAAGAGCCCAAAATTTCAACATTTTTGCTCATAAAACTCGAAATCAAAGCTGGAAATTCGAAGAACAAAACGTATCTTACCTCAAGATTAATTGAATGGGTTTTGTAGAGCTCTTCGCGGTGAATGTGTGGCCGCAAACGGAGCGGCAATCGGAGCTCTAGATCAAAAGTTATGGTGGTTTGAAGATCAAGTGAGTGAAAGAACTTGAGAGAGTGTTCTTCCCTCCATGGCCTCCATTTCCAACGTGTGAGTGTGTTTAGTGAGGAGAGAGAATGCTGAAAACTAGGGTTTTGGTTTAGTTATGTTGGGCCAAGGGCCCATTTTGGGTCCGGTTGGCCCAGTTTGGCCCGTTCGGTCCAATCTTGGTCCGAATTCTATAAAATTGGTACCAAAATTCTCGTCTCAATCTCCTCTATCACATTTAGCCATAAAAATCACATCTTGGGCTTTCTAGAATAAATTCTCATTTATGGGTTAATTAGCCGTTAATTAACCGGGTTTTACACTCGTTTGTTACGAAGAGGAGGCACTATTGTGGTGAAAAATCTTCCTTAGATGCTTAAATGGAAGGAAAATGGTGAGAGATAAAGAAAGAAGAGAGGGAGAGAAGTTGCATAAATGAGGGAGAGGGTTTCTGTTTTTAAATTTTTGGCAATTATATTGTTAGATTTACTAGTAGATAAATCCGTTGGTGAGGTAGGTGTTGGTTGTTACCTAAATACTAAATTTTCAACAGAATATTCAACACTAAATTTGGCGCTAATAAAATAAATTTTCGTGCCACTATTTATCATTGGATTTAACTACAGAAGATTGAATCTGACGCCAAAGTTTTCCAAAGAAAAATTATTAGTCAGTACTGTAAGAATATCCGCCGCTAAATCCGACAAAATTAGGTGTATTTCTTGCAGAGTATTTTTTCCAAAGTTAATAGTACTTCATTAAATTAATGAGGAAGTATAGATGTCACATTTTGGACCAAAAGAAGAGAAAAAGGGAAATTCCCAATATTATTTGCTAGTGGCTGAAGAACGGATTAATTGATGGTAAAGAATTTCACAAAAATATAATCGCATTGTAAGTATAGCTTGTAAACCAACAGAGAATCCTTTCGTACAAAAGTTTTGGTTGTCACAAGTAACAAACTCAGTAAAATTTATAAACCGAAGAATTCAAACATCGGGTCGTCTTCTCAAGGAATTGCAGGGAGGTGTGTTTTATTATTGGTTATGGAGAATAGTATTTTTTAGTTTTTGAAAGGTTTGAACAAGAGAAATAAATTGTATGAATTAATAAATCAATAGCTAAGAAAACTCTTGGAAATGTATGAAAATTAGAAGTCCTATCCTATTTATCCTTATCAATTGTGATGAGAATTGCTCATTGCTCCCACTTAGTCAACCACTAACTGTGAAGGAAAGTCAAGTGGATAAATCAATATGAATCCTCAAGTCCTAGTCAATTCCCAAAGAAAGACTAGAGTTAGTGAAATTCAAGTCAATTAGCAACTTCCGATTATTAATCAACAAAAGAGTTTGATAACTCAAGAGTCTCTAATTACTCAACCAAAGTCAAGAATATAGAAAGCTAAATAAAAATTATATATCTGAAATACCTCAAATTATATTAAATAGAAAGTTAGATTGAACATAGGAATCTATAAACCAAATTGGTAACATCAAGTAATCAACTAAAGTAATAGAATAAATAAAAGTAGAAGAAAACATAAAGTAAAGTAAAGGAATATTAAACCTGGAATTGAAAAGACGAAGAAATCCTAATCCTAAATCCTAATCCTAACCCTAAATCCTAAGAGAGAGGAGAGAACCCCTCTCTCTCTAAAAACTACATCTAAAACCTAAAATTATGAATTATGAATGTTGTATGAATGAATGGATGTATTCCCCCACTTCATAGCCTTTAATCTGTGTTTTCTGGACCGAAAACTGGGTCAGAAACAGCCCAGAAATCGCTGGAGCGAATTTTGACATGTGCAGGTTGCTGATTTTTCTGCAGAACGACGTGTCCGCGTAATTCACGCGTGCGCATCGTTTTTCTGTATGGCCTCTATAGCGAGTTATATATCATTTCGAAGCCCCAGATGTTAGCTTTCTAACACAACTGAAACTGCATCATTTGGATCTTTGTAACTCAGGTTATGACCATTTGAGTGCGAAGAGGTCAAGCTGGACAGCTTAGCAATTTCTTCAACTTCTTGTATTCCTTCCACTTTTGCATGCTTCCTTTCCATCCTCTAATTCATTCCTACCCTGTAATCTCTGAAATCACTTAACACACATATCAAGACATCAAATGGTAATAAGAGATTATTAAACATAGCAAATTTAAAGACCAAAGAAGCATGTTTTCAATCATAGCACAAAATCGGGAAGGAAAATGTAAAACCATGCAATTAGTATGAATAAGTGTGCAAAGACTTGATATAAACCACTCAATTGAGCACAAGATAAACCATAAAATAGTGGTTTATCAATCTCCCCACACTTAAACATTAGCATGTCCTCATGCTAAGCTCATGAGAACTAAAACAGTGAAGGGGAATGGTAGAATGTATGAATAATAACCTATCTATATGAATGTAACTACATGCAAAAAAATGATTCTACCTACTTGGTGAAAAGTATATAAATCTCCAAGAACAAATGTGAACTGGATTTCACTAATTCAAATCATAAAATAAAGTACAAGTAGACTTGCAAAAGAAAATAGCTCATGAAAGCAGGGAACAAGGAATTGGGCATCGAACCCTCGCCGGAAGTGTATACACTCTAATTGCTCAGGTGTTTAAGGTTTGGTGTCTCAATTCTCTACTAATCTTGCTTTCTAAGGCTTGCTTTTCTTCTACCAATTAACAAAGAATTAATGCATAGATACACATATCAAGAGGTCTTTTAAGGGTTGTAGTGGGGTTAGGGTCAGGGTAGGATTGTATTTGGCCAAGTGGACTAAAATCTGAATCCTTAGTTAACCTAAACTTTTCCCATCTAACTTAAGAAAATCCATGTAATCACAATACAAAACCTAACTATCCATTAACCATGTTTTCCATATATTCATGCATCCGAATTTGAGTACAACTCATATGCATTGCTTTCACCATTTACTTTGGGGCATTTGGTCCCCTTTTTATTATTTGCTCTTTTTTTTCTTTTTCTCTTTTTCTTCTTTTTTTATTTTATTTTTTCTAATTTTCTCAATGCATATGATTAAATTATTGAATGCATGAACATATCCTAAATATTTCTTTCACATTTTCATAAAGATATACAACACCCAATTCTTAAACCAAATATTTTCAAACCCACTTTTCCCCACACTTAATTCGTGAGTACTCTCACTATCTAAGCTAACCAAGGATTCAAATTAGGGACATTATTGTTTTTCGCTTAGAGTTAATGATGTGCTAAAATAAAGAACAAATGGGGTAAAATAGGCTCAAATTGGTTTGCAAAGGATAATGAAAGGGTAAGGCCATATGGGTATGTAAGCTTAATGAAACAAGGCCTCAATCATATAAGTGCATGCATACATTAAACAATGGAAATATAGAATCAAGCAAGACAAAGATCACAATTTTAGAGAGAACAACACACACCAAAAATAAAATATATTGGTTGGTAAAATGCAACCAATCAAATAGGTTCAAAATCTCACTGGTTTTGTGTGTTCGAGCTCTAAACCACGTTCCAAAATAATATTTCTTCAAACAAGTTTTTCAAAAAGTTTAATTCAAATTAGTGAAATCATATAGAGAGTTTTCTTGAAAAAGAAAATATTACTTCAACCAAGTAGTACTTAAATGCAAACAATCAACTACACATGCAATCTATTATGCAATGCAACAATGAACTAATAAAGAAAACAAGACATTGGTGTTGAGAAGAGAATAACTAACCCATGGAGATCGGTATCGACTCCCCCACACTTAAAGATTGCACCGTCCTCGGCGCATGCTGAGATATGCAGGTAGACGGGCGGTTCCAACTAGCACTTTTCTCCAAAGATTATGCAGATGGACTTGTCTGTTGCCCCATATAGAAGTTTCTCCCTTTTTCCTTCTTCGGTGGCCAGCCTGAAAGAAGAGAAAAAAGAAGAAAAGTAACCCAGACATAAAGATTAGAAAATAAATAAAGTATGGTTGGGTTAATGCCAAATAATGAGGGTCTCATTTACATGGCAGCTACAACATGTACGTGAGAAAGCAATAGAAGCACATGGCATACCAATGGTGCAAAATTTGCAACAAAGGGGAAGAGACAGTAGATAATGAAAGACAATATAAATTCATGTCAATGCAAAAAGAATACAGGTATCATAAAAGATTGGTATCGACAGATAATTAATATCATCCAACAGTGTAATACAAGTCACCAAGCACCAAAATAGTACCAGAAAAGATACAATAGTGGAATAAGAATATTTAACACCAATGGTAAAATAACAACTTTAGAGAAGAAAATAAGAATATGCACAAAATTAAAATGTAATGAATGAAAGTATGCAAATAAATTAAGTAAAATAGAATGAGAGTGAAGAAGGATGAGAAGGTAAAGAGATAAAGAAGTAAAAAGTAAGAAAAGATAAGGAAGAAAGAAGGAATAAGAGGGAATTAAAAAGGGAGAAGAGAGAAATAGGATTGGGGAAAAGATAAGATATCTGGCGCTGATGACTACTGTGCGTCGCATGTGACGCGGACGCGTGGGTCACGCGTTCGCGTGGTATCCAAAATCTTTAAGTGACGCAGACGCATCAGTCACGCGGACGCGTGACTTGATTTGTGCTAGTGGCACAAGAGCAGCTGCGCGCTCGCGCAACTCTCTGTCTCAAACGCCTATTTGCCAAAATTTAGGATGACGCGTGCGTGTGGCTGACGCGCATGTGTGGATGGCCTTACTTCCAAATTGACGCGGACGCGTGAGGTACGCGTTCACGCGATGGGGCTTTGTGCTTCTAGCACCATTCCAGCTCCACTCCATCCTAACTCTCTACCATGCACCCCTTTACGTCGATTTTGCGGGGTCACGCGTGCGCGTGGGTGACGCGCACGCGTGGAGGGCTGGATTTGCAACCGACGTGGACGCGTCAAGGAGGCGTTTGCGTGCATGTGTTAGTGCCAAAGGCGCACTTCCAGCCACGCTCCCGCGTGACTTTCTGTTCAAATCCCCTTTTTCGCTAATTCTCCTTTGACGCGGACGCGTCAGCGACGCGGTTGTGTGCTTCACCTTTTTTTATGCAGAATACAGATGACTATGCAGAAATTATGAATGAACACGAATAGAAATAAAATAAAATAAAACTAAGAACAAAAAGGAAAGGATATACCATGGTGGGTTGTCTCCCACCTAGCACTTTTAGTTAAAGTCCTTAAGTTGGACATTTGGTGAGTCTCTTGTCATGGGGGCTTGTGCTTGTACTGATCCTTGAATCCCCACCAATATTTGTAATTCCAATGGCCTCCGGGATCCCAAACTAGGCGCACACAGCCATCAAGCAATCTAAAGTAAGTGACAAGGCCCCAAGAGTGTTGATTGCTAGAATGAATTTTGGGGTCCCAAACCTTGCTTTTGCACCCGTCTTCTTGTTGATTATCATGATTCCATCCGAGTGGCATGCAATTGAAATTCTCACTAAGGCGTCCAAACAGCTTCCTAGACCCATTCAATTGAGCTTTACACTAAACCTTTCATTTCAACTTGGAGCATACAACCATGTTGAACCTTGCTTGACAACTCCAACCACTAACCATCTTCCTCTTGCTCTTAATGCCACAAAGAGCTCTAAGTTGACCATCCGTCTCTAGAAGTCCATATTCAAGTGGGAAAGTAAAGGTTAAGGATAAGAATTTTACCCACTTGAATGTTGTATTGGATGGTAATGGCTTTGGGAGAGGTGTTTCTAATGATCTTGCAAGCTCCACTCCCTTGTGCTCTTCTTTGACATCCTCCACCTCTTTGCAAGCTTCTTCAATATCAACCTCCTCCTCTTGGTAGCTTTCTTCCAATTTGATTTCTTCTTCATTGTTCACCAAGAGCATGGGAGGTTGTGCTTCTTCTTCTTTAAACTCCATATCAAGTCCAATGGGAGACGATTCAAATGTAGATAAGAATTCATTAATGATTGAATCCATCTCTTGATCGTCCCCTTCAAAGTCTTCAACCATGATATGCCTTGGAGGTTGTACACCCTTCTCAATATTAAATTCAAACGTCTTTGAAGGAGGCTCTATGACTTGGCTTTTTGGTGCACGAAATTGTGATCTCAATGGCGCCAACAACTTGGTACGCACAATTGTAATCTCAACTCTTTTTCACAACTTTGCATAACTAACCAGCAAGTGTACTGGGTCGTCCAAGTAATAAACCTTACGTGAGTAAGGGTCGATCCCACGGAGATTGTCGGCTTGATTGGTGAGTGGTGTTTTGGGTAGAGGGTTTATAGAGAGAGAGAGAGAGAGAGAGAGAGAGAGAGAGAGGGAGAGAGAGAAAGGTGGTAGGTGGGGATCCTGTGGGGTCCACATATCCTGAGGAATCAAGAATTTCTCATCCCTGCTCCAATTAGGCATGTAAACGCCCTTAGTGTGCAATCCTGGCATTTAATGCCAGACTGCTGCTTGTTTCTGGCGTTAAATGCCAGCTTTTATTCCTTTCCTGACGTTAAATGCCAAGCTGCAACCTGTTTATGTCATTTAACGCCAGCTTGTTGCTTCTTTCTGGCGTTTAACGCCAGTCTAGTGCTTCTTTCTGGCGTTCAACACCCAGAATGATGCCAGACTGGTCGTTAAACGCCCATTCTGCTACCCTTACTGGCATTTAAACGCCAGAAAGTTTCTCCTCTAGGGTGTGCTATTTTTAATGCTATTTTTTATTTTTCCTTAATTTTGCAGTTGTTTTTGTGACTCCACATAATCATCAACCTAAAAAAAGAAAATAACATAGATAAATAAAATTGGGTTGCCTCCCAATAAGCGCTTCTTTAATGTCAATAGCTTAACAGTGAGCTCTTATGGAGCTTCAAAGATGTTCAGAACATTATTGGGCCCTCCCAACACCAAACTTAGAGTTAGAATGTGGGGGTTCAACACCAAACTTAGAGTTTGGTTGTGGCCTTCTAACACCAAACTTAGAGTTTGACTGTGGGGGCTTTGTTTGACTCTGCATTGAGAGAAGCTTTTCTTGCTTCTTCTCCATGGTTACAGAGGGAGATCCTTGAGTTTTAAACACAAGGTAGTCCTCATTCAATTGAAGGATCAACTCTCCTCTGTCCACATCAATCACAGCTTTTGCTGTGGCTAGGAAGGGTCTTCCAAGGATGATGGATTCATCCTCATCCTTCCCAGTGTCTAGGATTAAGAAATCAGCAAGGATGTAAAGGCCTTTGACCTTTACTAGCACGTCCTCTACTTGTCCATAAGTTTTTTTCATGGATTTGTCTGCCATCTCTAATGAGAATTTGGCAGCCTGTACCTCAAAGATTCCCAGTTTCTCCATTACAGAGAGTGGCATTAAGTTTATGCCTAATTCCAGGTCACACAGAGCCTTCTCAAAGGTCATGGTGCCTATGGTACAGTGAATTAAGAATTTACCAGGATCCTGTTTCTTTTGAGGTAATGTCTGCCTAACCAAGTCATTCAGTTCATTGGTGAGCAAGGGGAGTTCATCCACCCAAGTCTTATTACCGAATAACTTGGCATTCAGCTTCATGATTGCTCCAAGGTACTTAGCAACTTGCTCTTTGGTAATATCTTCATCCTCTTCAGAGGAGGAAGAGTCATCATAGCTCATGAATGGCAGAAGTATGTTCAATGGAATCTTTATGGTCTCTAGATGAGCCTCAAATTCTTTAGGTTCCTCAAATGGGAACTCCTTTTTATCCAGAGGATGTCCCATGAGGTCTTCCTCACTGGGATTCACGTCTTGCTCCTCCTCTCTAGGTTCGGCCACACCAAGTAAGGTTATGGCCTTGCACACTCTTTTTGGATTCTCTTCTGTATTGCTTGGGAGAGTACTAGGAGGAGTTTCAGTGACTCTTTTACTCAGCTGGCCCACTTGTGCCTCCAACTTTCTAATGGAGGACCTTGTTTCATTCATGAAACTGAGAGTGGCCTTAGATAGATCACAGACTATATTTGCTAAGCTAGATGGGTTCTGCTCAGAATTCTCTGTCTGTTGCTGAGAAGATGATGGAAAAGGCTAGCTATTGCTAAACCTGTTTCTTCCACCATTATTAAAGCCTTATTGAGGCTTTTGTTGATCCTTCCATGAGAAATTTGGATGATTTCTCCATGAGGAATTATAGGTGTTTCCATAGGCTTCACCCATATAATTCACCTCTGTCATTGCAGGGTTCTCAGGATCATAAGCTTCTTCTTCAGAAGATGCTTCTTTAGTACTGTTGGATGCATTTTGCAATCCATTCAGACTCTGAAAAATCATATTGATTTGCTGAGTCAACGTTTTGTTCTGAGCCAATATGACATTCAGAGCATCAATTTCAAGAACTCCCTTCCTCTGAGGCGTCTCATTACTCACAGGATTCCTTTCAGAGGTGTACATGAACTGGTTATTTGCAACCATTTCAATGAGTTCCTGAGCTTCTACAAGCGTTTTCTTCAGGTGAATAGATCTACTTGCAGAATGGTCCAATGACATCTTAGACAATTCAGACAGACTAATTGAGGCTTTAGCTCAAAATTGTTTACTCCAATGGCAGGGATTGAGATGCTTCTTCCATGAAAGTTGGAATTTGGTGCAGTGAGATCACCAAGCATCTTCCTTGCATTGTTGTTGTTGGGTTCGACTGTCATATCCTTTTTCTGTTCAAAAATTTCAGTTAGGTCCTCCTCAGAGTACTGTGCTTTAGCTGCTCTTAGCTTCCTCTTCAAGGTCCTTTCAGGTTCAGGATCAGCTTCAACAAGAATGCCTTTTTTCTTGTTCCTGCTCATATGAGAGGGAAGAAAACAAAGAAAGTATGGAATCCTCTATGTCACAGTATAGAGATTCCCTTATGTGAGTAAAAGAGAAGAAGAATAAGAATGAGGAAAGAAAGAGAAAAATTCGAACTCAGAGAGAGAGAAAGAGGATTCAAATTTTTGATGAGTGGAGGAGAAGTGTTAGTAAATAAATAAAATAAATAGAAAGAGATGAGAGAGAGAGGGAATTCAAATATTAACTAAAAGAGAAGAAAAATATTTTTGTTTTTGTTTTAAAAATTAGTTAGTATTCAAAAATTAAGAAAAGGAATAAAATTAAAAGTTAAAACAATTAGTTAAATAAAAAGATTTTTGAAAAAGAGGAAGGTGATTTTCAAAAATTAGAGAGAGAAAAGTAGTTAGGTAGTTTTGAAAAAGATAAGAAATAGTAAAACAAACAAAAAGTCAATTAGTTAATTGAAAAAGATTTGAAAATCAATTTTGAAAAGATAAGAAGTTAGAAAAGATTTTGAAATTGATTTTGAAAAATATATGATTTGAAAAAGCTATGTTTGAAAAGATATGATTGAAAAGATATGATTGAAATTTATTTTGAAAAAGATTTAATTTTTAAAATCAATTTTTGAAAAGAAAAACATGCAAGATACCAAACTTAGAAATTTTTAATGCTTAGACACTAACAAACTAAAAATGCATATGAAAAACAAGGTAAGACACAAAACAAGAAAATATGAAGATCAAACAAGGAGACTTATCAAGAACAGCTTGAAGATCATGAAGAACACCATGCATGAGTTTTCGAAAAATTTAGAAAAATTAAAACATGCAATTGACACCAAACTCAAAACTTGACTCTAGACTCAAACAAAGAAACACAAAAATATTTTTGTTTTTATGATTTTATTAATTTTTTTGTAATTTTTTTCGAAATTTATTTTAGAAAAACGAAAACAAAGAAAAAAAATTTTTGAAAAATTTTTTGAAAACTTTTTGAAAATAAAATAAAGGTTGAAACAAAAAGAAAATTACCTAATCTGAGCAACAAGATGAACCGTCAGTTGTCCAAACTTAAACAATCTCCGGCAACGGTGCCAAAAACATGGTGCACGAAATTGTGATCTCAATGGCGCCAACAACTTGGTACACACAATTGTAATATCAAATATTTTTCACAAGTTCGCACAACTAACCAGCAAGTGCACTGGGTCGTCCAAGTAATAAACCTTACATGAGTAAGGGTCGATCCCACAAAGATTGTCGGCTTGAAGCAAGCTATGGTCATCTTGTAAATCTTAGTCAGGCGGATTCAAATGGTTATGAAGTTTTAATAATTAAAAGATAAATAAACATAAAATAAAGATAGAGATACTTATGTAATTCATTGGTGGGAATTTCAGATAAGCGTATGGAGATGCGTTATTCCTTCTGAATCTCTGCTTTCCTACTGTCTTCATTCAATCATTCATACTCTTTTCCATTGCAAGCTGTATGTTGGGTGTCACCATTGTCAATGGCTACTTCCCGTCCTCTTAGTGAAAATGGTCCTCTACGGTTTCTGTACGGCTAATTAACTGTCGGATTTCTCATCTCGGATGAAAAATACCATGCATAGATATCGTATGGATAATCAGTTGTTGGTTCTCGATCGTGTAGGAATAGGATATACTATCCTTTTGCGTCTGTCACTACGCCCTACAGTCGCGAGTTTAAAGCTCGTCAAGTCATCCCATCCCAGATCTTACTCGGAATATCACAGCCAAGGTTTAGACTTTTCGGATCTCAAGAATGCTGCCAATGGATTCTAGTCGATGTGAATCGTTGATCAGAAACCCAAGAGATATAAATCCAAGCTTGTTTTCATGGAGAACGGAAGTGGTTGTCAATTACGCGTTCATAGGTTGAGAATGATGATGAGCGTCACATAATCATCACATTCATCATGTTCTTGTGTGCGAATGAATATCTTAGAATAAGAATAAGCATGAATTGAATAGAAGAACAATAGTACTTTGATGAGCGGATAATTTATACGCTTTTTGGCATTGTTTTTAGTATGTTTTTAGTATGATTTAGTTAGTTTTTAGTATATTTTTAGTAGTTTTTAGTTAAAATTCACTTTTCTGGACTTTACTATGAGTTTGTGTGTTTTTCTGTGATTTCAGGTATTTTCTGGCTGAAATTGAGGGACCTGAGCAAAAATCTTATTCAGAGACTGAAAAGGACAGCAGATGCTGTTGGATTATGACCTCCCTGCACTCGAAGTAGATTTTCTGGAGCTACAGAAGCCCAATTGGCGCGCTCTCAACGACGTTGGAAAGTAGACATCCCGGGCTTTCTAGCAATGTATAATAGTTTATACTTTGTCCGAGATTTGATGGCCCAAACCGGCATTGGAAATCAGCTTCAGAATTCCCAGCGTTTTAACGCTGGAACTGGCATAAAAATTGGAGTTAAACGCCCAAACTGGCATAAAAGCTGGCGTTTAACTCCAGGAAAAGTCTCTACACGAAAATGCTTCAATGCTCAGCCCAAGCACACACTAAGTGGGCCCGGAAGTGGATTTTTACGTCATTTACTCATTTCTGTAAACCCTAGATTACTAGTTCACTATTAATAGGATCTTTTGACATTGTATCTGTACCTTATGACACTTTACACGTTTCTTTGTGTACCTTCCACGGCATGAGTCTCTAAACCCCATGGTTGGGGGTGAGGAGCTCTGCTGTGTCTTGATGAATTAATGCAATTACTACTGTTTTTCATTCAATCATGCTTGCTTCCGTTCTAAGATATTACTTGTTCTTAAACCGGATGAATGTGATGATCCGTGACACTCATCATATTCTCAACTATGAACGCGTGCCTGACAACCACCTCCCTTCTACCTTAGATTGAGTAGATATCTCTTGGATTCTTTAACCGGAATCTTCGTGGTATAAGCTAGAACTGATGGCGGCATTCAAGAGAATCCGGAAGGTCTAAACCTTGTCTGTGGTATTCTGAGTAGGATTCAATTCTGGCTTAGCGTGCCGCGCTTGGTCCCTCATGTGGCACGCTCCTCTTCAATAACACCCTTGGCATGCCACGTCTTCGAGCTCAAGTGGCATGCCCAGGGTCTTTTAATACCCATTTAGCCTGACGTGCCATGCTTTCAAACTTAAGTGGCACGCCCTAGCCTTTTTCCTCTTCTTCTTGCCTCTGGAGACCTGAACTAGCGTGGCACGCCCAGGGTCTGGCGTGCCACGCCCTTTGTAAGCTAGTGATTTTTCTGTTTGGCGTGCCACGCCACGAACTCAGGTGACACGCCCCGATGACTTTTGCTTCCTAAATGACACTGGCATGCCACACCTGGGGTTCAAGTGGCACGCCCAAGTGAGGAATAGTGGATGGCATGCCACACCCTCAACGCCAAGTGGCACGCCCATGTGTTTGGCCTCCTTCATCATCTTCTTGAAACTTGTACCAGCGTGCCATGCCTAGAGGCTGGCGTGCCCCGCCCATGATCTTGCCTTGGTTCCAGTAGCTGGCATGCCACACCCAGCACTCAAGTGGCACGCCATAGTGAGATTCTTGGACTGGCATGCCATGCCTTTGATATCAAGTGGCACGCCCAGCCCTTGCTTTGGCTTCTTTGTGCATTGGCGTGCCACGCCTGGTCGCTCAAGTGGCACGCCTAAGTGAGATTGAGAGCCTGGCGTGCTTCATCTTTGACCTCAAGTGGCAAACCCAGACTTCATTGGCCTTCAGCCCCCCTCTCTGGTACTTTGTACCAGTATGCCACGCCATACTGCTCACGTGGCACGTCCATTCATTTGTGGATTCCTCAAGCTTGGCGTGCCATGCCTGGTTCCTCAAGTGGCACGCCTAAGTGACTTTTTGATGCTGGCATGCCATGCCTTTGATACCAAGTGGCACGCCTATAGAAGGTGATGGTTCAGGCATGCCACGTCCAACCTGGCGTGCCATGCCCCCTTTAGTGTCCTCCATTGTTGCTCTCTGGAACTACGTACTAGCGTGCCACGCCCAGTTCCTGGCGTGCCACGCCCATGTGAATGCTTGAGAATCCTCCTCTGGAATTTAGTACTGGCGTGCCACGCCCAGCTCCTGGCGTGGTACGCTAGTTCATTTTTGTGGCGCTTGCTCTAAGTGGCACGCTCGCTTCACACGCCTAGCTTATTTTTGTTGTTTTCTTCCCCTTTTTGATGTCTTTTTCACCTGAAATTCAGCACAACTCATCTCAAAGCAATGTACCATAATATTCCTCAAATAATGCATGAATTGCAATAATCAAATGAGATTTATGCTCTTTTATGGTCCTCTTTATGCAAGAAAGAAAGGTAGATGATGCAAGTCATCAATGTCCCTCTGAAATGTTTTCAGAGTGGGTGCAGTTAGACATCTTCTACTACGGGCTTACAGAAAAGGCCCAGATATCTCTAGACCACTCAGCTAGTGGATCTATACACATGAGAAAGACAATTGAAGAGGCTCAAGAGCTCATAGATACGGTTGCTAGAAATCAGCATTTGTACTTAAGTAGTGAGTCCTCTATGAAAGAAGAGGCTAAAACAGTATCTACTGAACATAGTTCCCCAGAATAAGTTGCTGAATTCAGTCAGCAACTATTTTCTATAACAAAACAGTGAGCAGAATTTAAGGAGATGCTACAAGAGACCTAAGATGCTAACCAGAATGTAGAAAAACAATTGAATAAGACAAAACAACAGTTATCTAAATAGATATCAGAAGAATGCCAATCTATTTATTTAAGGAGTGGAAAGACATTAAATGCCTCAACTCAAAGCAGCAAGAAGCCAAGAAAGGAACATCTGACAGAGGATAACAAATTCATTGCCTAAAATCCCTCTAAGGACAGTAAGAGCCCAGAGAGGAATGATTCTGGCATTCAAACGCCAGAAAAGGGCAGTAACCTGGCGTTAAACGCCCATTCGGTAGCCAATTATGGCATTCAAACGCCAAAATAGGGCAGTAACCTAGCATTAAACGCCCAAAAAGCACCCAATTCTGGCATTCAAATGCCAATGAGGGATCAGACACCTGCAAGTGCTGATAACAACCCCCTTAAGCAGGCTTCTCCAACCACTTCTATAGGTAATAAACCTGCAGCAGCTAAGGTTGAAGAATACAAAGCCAAGATTCCTTATTGTCAGAAACTTCACCAAGCGGAATAGGATAAACAGTTGGCCCACTTTGCAGACTTTCTCAAGACTCTTGAAATAAATATTTTGTTTGCAGAGGCACTTGAGCAAATACCTTCTTATGCTAAGTTCATGAAAGAGATCTTAAGTCATAAGAAGGATTGGAGAGAAACTGAAAAAGTATTTCTCATTGAAGAATGCAGTGCAGTCATTTTGAAAAGCTTACCAGAAAAGCTTCAAGATCCAGGAAGCTTTATGATACCATGCACATTAGAAGGTGCTTGCACCAAGACAGCCCTATGTGACCTTGGAGCAAGCATCAATCTAATATCTGCATCTACTATCAAAAAGCTTGGGTTGACTGAAGAAGTCAAACCACCCGATATGCCTCCAACTTGCTGATGGCTCCATTAAATATCCATCAGGCATAATTGAGGACATGATTGTCAAGGTTGGGCCATTCGCCTTTCCAACTGACTTTATGGTGCTGGAAATGGAGGAGCACAAGAGCGCAACTCTCATCCTAGGAAGACCCTTCCTAGCAACTGGACGAACTCTCATTGATGTACAAAAAGGGAAAGTAACCCTGAGAGTCAATGAGGATGAGTTCAAGTTGAATGCTGTAAAAGCTATGCAGCATCCAGACACA
>NC_029775.3:92659847-92661657 GCF_000817695.3 Arachis duranensis | reverse complement strand
GTAAGGTATTACTTGGACGACCCAGTGCACTTGCTGGTTAGTTGTGCGGGGTTGCAAAAGTGTGATTGCAATTTCGTGCACCATGTTTTTGGCTCCGTTGCCAGGGATTGTTCGAGTTTGGACAACTGACGGCTTATCTTGTTGCTTAGATTAGGACTGTTTTATTTTTGTTGGTTTAGAGTCTTTTAATTGAGTCTAGTTTCATATTTTAAGTTTGGTGTCAACTGCATGCTTTTGCTTTTCTTTTAATTTTCGAATTTGCATGTCCTTAGTCCCTTTTTGATCCATAAAAATTCTAAGTTTGGTGTCCTCTTTGTGTTTTTCCGTTAAAAATTTTCGAAAATTAGTGTTTGATTTTCTAAAAATTTTAAGTTTGGTGTCATTTTGTTGTTTTTCTCTTTCCTCTTTTCAAAAATCAAATCTTTTTTGTAAAAATTTTTCAATCATATCTTTCTAATTGCTAATCTCAAAATCTTTTTAATTAACTAATTGATTCAGTTTTCAATTTGCTTTGATCTTATTTTCTTTTAATTTTCAAATTTTTTTTATTATTATTTTATTTTCCTTTTGTTTTTATTTTATTTTTCGGTTAATTCAAAAATATATATATATTTTTTATCTACTTGCAATCCATATCATTTCCCTTTCTCCATCATGGACCTAAGTGGAATTGAGCAGTCCAGAAGGACTTTGGGTTCATATGCAAACCCCATTACAGCTGCATATGGGAGTAGCATCCTATACCTTCCATCAAAGCAAGCAGCTTTGAGCTAAACCCTCAACTCATTATCATGGTGCAGCAAAATTGTCAGTATTCCGGTCTTCCACAGGAAGAACCTACTGAGTTTCTGGCACAATTCTTACAACTTGCTGACACAGTACGTGATAAAGAGGTGGATCAGGATGTCTACAGATTATTATTGTTTCCATTTGCTGTAAAAGATCAAGCTAAGAGGTGGTTAAATAACCAACCTACAGCAAGCATAAAGACATGGAAACAGTTATCAGACAAATTCCTGAATCAATTTTACCCTCCAAAAAGGATGACACAGCTAAGGCTGGACATCCAGGGCTTTAAACAAGAAGATAATGAATCCCTTTATAATGCCTGGGAGAGGTATAGAGGTATGCTAAGAAAATGCCCCTCTGAAATGTTTTCAGTGTGGGTACAGTTAGACATCTTCTACTATGGGCTTACAGAAAAAGCTCAGATGTCTCTAGACCACTCAGCTGGTAGATTTATACATATGAGGAAGACGATTGAGGAGGCTCAAGAGCTTATAGATACTGTTGCTAGAAATCAACATTTGTACTCTAGCAATGAGTTCTCTACAAAAGAAGAAGTTATGGCAGTAGCCACTGATCCTAATCCTCAAGAACAGATGGTTGAGCTTAATCAGCAATTACACCTGATGACAACACAGTTGGCAGAATTTAAAGAGATGCTCCAAGAAACTAAAACTGCTAACAAGAACATAGAATCACAGTTGAATCAGGCAAAACAGCAGTTATCTAAACAGATAACAGAAGAATGCCAAGCAGTTCAACTGAGGAGTGGGAAGACATTGAATAACACTGCTCAAAGTAGCAAAAAGCCAATAAAGGAACAATTGATAGAGGATAGCCAAACCACTATCCAAAATCCCTCTGAGGACAGTAAGAGCACAGAGAGGAATACTCTTGGCGTTCAAACGCCAGAAAAGGGGGGAAAGTTGGTGTTAAACGCCCATTCCCTGCCCAGTTCTGGCGTTCAAACGCCAGAAAAGGGGGAAAAGTTGGCGTTAAACGCCCATTTTCCACCTAATCCTGG
>NC_029775.3:92656442-92659009 GCF_000817695.3 Arachis duranensis | reverse complement strand
GCTCTTGGGTGGTCCATAAGTGATCTTAAGGGCATTAGCCCAGCAAGATGCATGCACAAGATCCTATTGGAGGATGATGCTAAGCCAGTGGTTCAACCACAAAGGCGGCTAAATCCAGCCATGAGGGAGGTGGTGCAGAACGAGGTCACTAAGTTACTAGAGGCTGGGATTATTTATCCTATTTCTGACAGCCCCTGGGTGAGCCCTGTCCATGTTGTCCCCAAGAAGGGAGGCATAACAGTGGTTCATAATGAAAAGAATGAACTGGTTCCTACAAGAACAGTTACAGGGTGGCGTATGTGTATTGACTACAGAAAGCTCAATACAGCCACCAGGAAGGATCATTTTCCTTTACCATTCATAGACCAGATGCTAGAAAGACTAGCAGATCATGATTACTACTGCTTTTTAGATGGCTATTCAGGTTACAACTAGATTGCAGTAGATCCCCAGGATCAAGAGAAAACAGCATTCACATGTCCATCTAGAGTATTTGCATACAGAAGGATGCCATTTGGCCTGTGCAATGCACCTGCAACCTTTCAGAGGTGCATGCTCTCTATCTTCATGCAACTTTTCAGAGATGCATGCTATCCATCTTCTCTGATATGGTGGAGAAATTCCTGGAAGTTTTCATGGATGACTTCTCAGTATATGGAGACTCATTCAGCTCCTGTTTTAACCATCTAGCACTTGTTCTGAAAAGATGCCAAGAGACTAACCTGGTCTTAAACTGGGAAAAATGTCACTTTATGGTGATTGCAGGAATTGTCCTTGGGCACAAAATTTCAAGCAATGGAATAGAGGTGGATAAGGCAAAGGTAGAGATAATTGAAAAATTACCACCACCTGTCAATGTTAAGGCAATCAGAAGCTTTCTGGGGCATGCAGGATTCTACAGAAGGTTTATAAGGGATTTTTCAAAAATTGCCAAACCTCTGAGTAATCTGCTAGCTGCTGACACTCCATTTATTTTTGATAATGAGTGTCTGCAGGCATTTCAAACTCTGAAAGCTAAGCTGGTCACAGCACCAGTCATCTCTGCACCAGACTGGACATTACCATTTGAACTAATGTGTGATGCCAGTGACCATGCCATTGGTGCAGTATTGGGACAAAGGCATGGTAAGCTTCTGCACGTCATTTATTATGGCAGCCGTATTCTAAATGATGCACAGAAGAACTACACAACCACAGAAAAGGAGTTACTTGCAGTGGTTTATGCCATTGACAAGTTCAGATCTTATTTAGTAGGATCAAAAGTGATTATGTACACTGACCATGCTGCTCTTAAATATCTACTCACAAAGCAGGATTCAAAACCTAGGCTCATAAGATGGGTGTTGCTTCTGCAAGAGTTTGATATAGAAATAAGAGACAGAAAAGGGACAGAGAATCAAGTAGCTGATCACCTGTCAAGGATAGAACCAGTAGCAGGAGCTTCCCTCCTTCCTACTGAGATCTCTGAAACCTTCCCGGATGAGCAATTACTTGCTATTCAGGAAGCTCCGTGGCTTGCAGACAGTGCAGACTATAAGACTCAAGGGTCTCCTTCTGTAACCATGGAAAGGAAGCATGAAGAGCTTCTCTCAAAACAGAGTCAAACAGAGCCTCCACAGTCAAACTCTAAGTTTGGTATTGGGAGGCCACAACCAACTTCTAAGTTTGGTGTTGAACCCCCACATTCAAACTCTAAGTTTGGTGTTGGGAGGTTCCCACATGGCTCTGAGTATCTGTGAGGCTCCATGAGAGCCCACTGTCAAGCTATTGACATTAAAGAAGTGCTTGTTGGGAGGCAACCCAATGTTATATTTATCTATTCTCCTTTGTTATTTTATGTTTTCTATAGGTTAATGATCATGGGAAGTCACAAAAACAATTGAAAAAGCAAAAACAGAATGAAAAACTGAAAAAAAAACAGCACACCCTGGAGGAAAAGCTTGCTGGCGTTTAAACGCCAGTAAGGGCAGCAAATGGGCGTTTAACACCCAGTCTGGCACCATTCTGGGCGTTTAACGCCAGAAAGGGGCACCAGACTGGCGTTTAATGCCAGGAATGGGCACCAAGTTGGCGTTAAACGCCAGAAATGGGCACCAGCCCGGCGTTTAACACCAGGATTGGCAGAAGGAGCATTTTTGCTCGCCACTTGGTGCAGGGATGAATTATCCTTGACATCTCAGGATCTGTAGACCCCACAGGATCCCCACCTACCCCACCACTCTCTCTCTTCTTTCTTCCTTTGCTCGAGGACGAGCAAACCTTCTAAGTTTGGTGTGGTAAAAGCGTTGCTTTTTGTTTCTCCATAACCATTTATGGCACATAAGGCCGGAGAAACCTCTAGAAAGAGGAAAGGGAAGGCAAAAGCTTCCACCTCCAAGCCATGGGAGATGGAGAAATTCATCTCAAGGGATGCACTTTCCTCCACAAAACTATTGGGAGAAAATCAACACCTCCCTAGGAGAATTGAGTTCCAACATGGGACAACTAAGGGTGGAGCACCAAGAACATTCCATCCTCCTCCATGAAATTAGAGAAGATCAAAGAATCATGAGAGAGGAGCAACAAAG
>NC_029775.3:92641985-92654628 GCF_000817695.3 Arachis duranensis | reverse complement strand
CGTTGAACATTTCCACTGAGAGGATGGGAGGTAGCCACTGACAACGGTGAAACCCTTGCATACAGCTTGCCATGGAAGGAGCCTTGCGTGCTTGAAGAGGAAGACAGTAGGAAAGCAGAGATTCAGAAGATGGAGCATCTCCAAAACCTCAACCTATTCTCCATTACTGCAAAACAAGTACTTATTTCATGTTCTTTTGCTTTTCACAATCAAACCTTGATAATTATTGATATTCTGACCAAGATTTACAAGATAACCATAGCTTGCTTCAAGCCGACAATCTCCGTGGGATCGACCCTTACTCACGTAAGGTATTACTTGGACGACCCAGTGCACTTGCTGGTTAGTTGTGCGGGGTTGCAAAAGTGTGATTGCAATTTCGTGCACCATACTTTGCATTAATACTCGAGGAACAGCAGAGCTCCACACCTTAATCTATGGTGTGTAGAAACTCCACCGTTGAAAATACATAAGTGATAATGGTGTTCATTGGCTTCGGCCCCATAGGGGAAACCAAAATAACCAAGACCCAAGATTTCCAAAGATGTCTAATACAATAGTAAAAAGTTCTATTTATACTAAACTAGTTACTAGGGTTACAAAAACAAGTAAATGATGTAAAAATCCACTTCCAGGTCCACTTGGTGTGTGTTTGGGTTGAGCATTGAAACTTTCACATGTAGAGGCCTTCTTTGGAGTTAAACGCCAGTTTGTAATTTGTTTCTGGCGTTTGACTCTAGCTTGCAACTTGTTTCTGGCTTTTAACGCCAGAATAGGGCAGAAAGCTGGCGTTGAACGCCAGTTTGCATCATCTAAACGTGGTCAAAGTATAAACTATTATATATTACTGGAAAGCCCTGGATGTCTACTTTCCCACGCAATTAAGAGCGTGCCATTTGTACTTCTGTAGCTCCTAAAAATCTATTTCGAGTGCAGGGAGGTCAGAATCCAACAGCATCAGCTGTCCTTTTTCAGCTTCTGAATCAGATTTTTGCTCAGGTCCCTCAATTTTAGCCAGAAAATATCTGAAATTATAGAAAAACACACAAACTCATAGCAAAGTCCAGAAATGTGAATTTTGCTTAAAAACTAATAAAAATATACTAAAAAGTAGCTAGATCCTACTAAAAACTATGTAAAAATAATGCCAAAAAGCGTATAAATTATCTGCTCATCACTTTCCCATGGAGGTTCAGTATCTCCTAAGTCTTCAACCACTTCTTCCTCTTCAATGATTACGTCTTCCTCCAATTGTTCTAGTACAAAGTCATGCTGCTCGCTGTCCACCGGAGTTTCTAGCTTCTCCTTCATGCTGCATTCTTCAGTAGATTCTCCACATGAAGCCGTGGGGGTTCCTTGAGTGTCCGAACGTCGAGAAGCTAATAGATTTACTACCTCGTTTAAGGCAGTCACTAGTTCTAGTGCATCCCTTTTCATCTTCGCTTGCCCTTGAAGAAGACCACGAAGGATGTCATTCATTGGAGATTGGGGTGGATATGAGGGTTCATTACTTGGGAGGAAGGGTTCATAATAAGAGGGTGGTTCCTCATGATAAGGATGTGGTGGTTCATCACTCTCTATCTTTTCCACTTGTTGCACCACACACTTCAGTTCCTTGTTCTCAAATTGTGATTCTTTAGCCATGAGAGCTCCGGGTGCCATTCGGCTTACCGCTCGGTCCAATTGACGAAGGGTTGCTTGAAATTGATCCACTATTTTCTTGAGATGATCCCTTGACTCTTGTTCTGCTTGAATATCATGAGTAGGACCATAAGGCTCTTGGATTGATGGATATGAATACGGTGTATATAGAGGTGGTGGTTCTTGGGAATAATTGGGTTGGAATTAGGGTGGTTCTATGTATGGTTCATTTGGCTCATAGTGTGGTTGGTATGGTGGGTATGGATTAGGGTCATATGGGGTGTTTGGTGGTAAGGAGCTTGTGAGTATGGTGGTCCAAAGCTACGTTGAGGAGGGGGTTCATAGGCGTATGGTGGTGGTTGTTGATAATCAAAAAAGCACTCACCATAGCCAGTATCTTGATATGCTTCTTGGAATGGCTCTTGGTCATAGTATGTTGGCGGAGGCTGTTGCCAAGAGGGTTGATCAAATCCCTGTGGCTCCTCCCACCTTTGATTCTCCCATCCTTGATGCATGTTCTTATTGTAATCTCCTCTTCCTGCAACATGATTATAACCAAACTCATAGCCAAAGGGGTGAGAGTTCATAGTAGTAAGAGAAAATAAAAACAAAACTAATAAAAATAAGCAACAAAGTCCTGAAACTAACAAAAACTAACAAACAAGAAAAAAAGCAGATATTTACAATAACCAATAATAAGGCACACGTTTGCAATTCCCCGGCAACGGCACCATTTTGATGAACGGATTAATTGATGGTAAAGAATTTCACAAAAATATAATCGCGTTGTAAGTATAGCTTCTAAACCAACAGAGAATCCTTTTGAAATTCTAGATCGCGCGAGAGTTTCGTTCTTTAGAGAGTCCTTTCGCACAAAAGTTTTGGTTTTCACTTAAGCAAACCCAATAAAATTTATAACCGAAGTATTGAAACCTCGGGTCGTTTCTCAGGGAATTGCAGGGAAGTATGATTTATTATTGGTTATGGAAAAAGGTGTATTTTTGGGTTTTTGAAATAGGGAACAAGTAATTTAAATGACAAGAAAAATAAATTAATAATTAAGAAAACTCTTGGCAAGGTATGAAAATTAGAAGTCCTATCCTAGTTATCCTTATCAATTGTGATGAGAATTGCTCGTTGCTCCCACTTAGTCAACCTCTAACTATGAAGGCAAGTCAAGTGGATAAATCAATATGAATCCTCAAGTCCTAGTCAATTCCCAAAGAAAGACTAGAGTTAGTGGAATTCAAGTCAATTAGCAACTTCTGATTATCAATCAACAAAAAAGTTTGATAACTCAAGAGTCTCTAATTACTCAACCAAAGCCAAGAATATAGAAAGCTAAATAAAAATCATATATCTGAAATACATCGAATTATATTAAATAGAAAGTTAGATTGAACATAGGAATCCATAAACCAAATTGGCAACATCAAGTAATCAACTAAAGTAATAGAATAAATAAAAGTAGAAGAAAATATAAAGTAAAGTAAAGGAAATTAAACCTGGAATTGAAAAGACGAAGAAATCCTAATCCTAAATCCTAATCCTAACCCTAAATCCTAAGAGAGAGGAGAGAGCCTCTCTCTCTCTCTCTAAAAACTACATCTAAAACCTAAAGTTATGAATTATGAATGTTGTATGAATGAATGGATGTATTCCCCCACTTTATAGCCTATAATCTGTGTTTTCTGGGCCGAAAACTGGGTCAAAAACAGCCAAGAAATCGCTGGGTGCGAATTTTGCCACGTGCAGGTTGCTGATTTTTTTGCAAAACGACGCGTCCGCGTGATTCACGCGTACGCGTCATTTTTCTGTACAGCCACTATAGCAAATCATATATAATTTTGAAGCCCCGGATGTTAGCTTTCCAACGCAACTGAAAATGCATCATTTGGATCTTTGTAGCTCAAGTTATGACCATTTGAATGTGAAGAGGTCAGGTTGGACAGCTTAGCAATTTCTTCAACTTCTTGTATTCATTCCACTTTTGCATGCTTCCTTTCCATCCTCTAATTCATTCCTACCCTGTAATCTCTGAAATCACTTAACACACATATCAAGGCATCGAATGGTAATAAGAGATGATTAAACATAGCAAATTTAAAGCCCAAAGAAGCATGTTTTCAATCATAGCACAAAATCAGGAAGAAAAACATAAAACCATGTAATTAGTATGAATAAGTGTGCAAAGACTTGATATAAACCGCTCAATTGAGCACAAGATAAACTATAAAATAGTGGTTTATCAGTTGCCTAGAACGAAAGAAAAACAGCATATAACTTAAAAGAAGAGTTTCATAAATCAGAAAGGAGGGAAGGTTGGTGGAGTATGCATCACCTGCTGTTGGAGTATGCGTTGCCTGTAGTGCTTACAACAATTTCACAGATTCGGCCACCACTTAAGATGGGTTAGTTTCTTCAATTTTTCTCAAAAATCCAAGAGTTGCGTTCTTTCCAACAAAACCAGAAAAGAATCACCAAGAGTAAGTTTTTTTCACTGTTTTATGTTAACCAAAGGTTACCAATCACTGTTTTCCCATCAACGATAGAAGTAGTAAGAAACTACAGCGGGAAAGAATCGATTCGGGTGAGTCTTGAGCCAAATCTCTTGAGATTTCTTTCAATTTACAAAATAGTGAGGATTGATTCTGGCTCTTCTTAGCAGCAAGGGCATTTATCATTAGTTGATGGGAACCTCTTATGTGTAATTGTTGAAGGACTACTGGAGGACGTTCATGAAGGGATTTCCACAAGAAAATTTTGATCTTATGGGGTACTGAGAGCTTCCATAAACAAGTTTGCAGTTCTTTTTGCTATAATAGAAGAGGGCACATGAGTCCAGGAGTGGAGCTTAGTTAAGACAAAGGGGCCACGGCCCCCCGAAACTTTTGTAAAAAAATTAGTAGTACTTTTTCAGAAAATAAAAAATAGTTCAATTGGCTCAAATACTTTACTATGACTTAAAATATCAAAGTTCAATCTTCATCTCTTACTTTTATTGCACAATAGTTTTTAGTTTTAAACATTCAAACCTTGTTGGATTTGGACTGAACTGAGTGTATTCACATTTCGCAGCTCTCTATTCAATAAGTAACATTCCTTCTATCTTTGAGTTCAAATATAAAAATTAGGTATTTTTTATTTATGTAATTTAATATTATTATATATTTTACTTTTTATTTAATTTAGTTTTTTATATGATAAAAAATATTAGAATATTCAATAAGTATTGATATTATTGTATTTGTATAAATTGATAAAAAAAATTCAATAAATATTATAAATTTTAATATTTATCCTTTTAATTTCTTTTTTACATATTTTATAGGATATATATTCAAATTTTTATATAAAATAATCATGAAAAATCAAAGAATTGATGCATTTTTAAGAGGAAGGCTAATATTCAAGAAGGAGAACATATAATTTTTACAATATCAATCCCTGTAAATAGTTCTTCTACTTTAATGAATCACGAAAAAAATAAAATACAACCTTCAAATGTTTAAAGAGTTGCATATGATGAGTTTGACCTTAATTCTTTAGAACGAGAAACTGAAAAACGGCTTTAAATTTGGCAATGTCACCTAAATCAGAGAGATGATGTTAGACGAGCTTATCTTAAATGGGATCCATATGAAAAACATCTTGACAATTATCTTCTATCTGGTCCCCCCAAAATTTTATTTCAAGCACTACAAAAAAAGAGTTTTAAAATGGCATTTATATTACGGCAGTTTTAAAGAACCGCCGTAATATCCAAACGTTATGGCGTTTTTGGTTGTTGTCGTAATTGACTGTGTATTTAATGGCAGTTCTGGTGATTATGGCGGTTTTGAACCGCCATTATCCCACATATATAAAAGGAAAAAGTGCAATCCCTAACTGAAACACTGTACATATACACACGATGGCTCGCTCAATCTCCCTTCTATCTCTCCCTCGTCCTCGTGCTCAATCCATCGCTATCACCACTTTCACCCTCCACCATCGCTTCCTCTTCAACAGAATCAAAGGTTCCAAGCCACACACCTTGCTTCCCCATTGTACGACGATAGCGGATCTCCTTTCAGATCCCGGATATTCTCCGGTGACATCTCCTCCGGCGACGACCTCCTTTGGCCACATCTCTTCCCATGGTAATCTCCTCCGGTGATGTCACCTCCAACTTCCTCTCCTTTCCATCCTAGCTCTGCGCCTTCTTTGCCAAAATCCTCAGCGCCTCCCTCAGTGTCTTCTTCGATGACATCTCTCTATTGAAGATCTGTAAATCCAAGCCATCACAAACAGAACAAGCACAACTCTCCCCTGCTTCCTCTGTTTTTCTGTAAGTACTATAGATCTCTCTCATCCTTTCTCTTGTCCCTTCCTTAATTTTTTATTTTATTTTTGCGGTATAACAATATAATTAATTACTATTTGTTCTTGTGTTGCTGGTTCAATTTGATTAATAATTAAGGTTAAGCATGACATCTTAATTGTATGATTGTTAGGGTTTTAAGAGACAGGAATTGTAGCTTATTGTGTTTTGAGCACCATGTGTTTGTTTTTATGTGTGTGTGATGGTTAATGTATCTAAATTGGTACTTTTGTATATCAGCTTCTATCGTGCTTCTAAATTGGTGGTTAACAATCGAATTCTTTTCAGATGTAAATTGTAAAGTACATTCTTTAAATTCTTGATAATTTGTTCTATTTGTTCATGAAGTTGGCAGAAAATTTATGGGAGAAAGCCCTGGTGAGTGAAGCATCAATTTTCTTATTAATTTGTTATTCTTTGGTTCATTTATGGCAACACTAACTGTGAGTATTCTTGTCTATCCATATCAAATTTGCTTTAATTCTTCCAAAAAAAGAAAAGAAAAAGTGAATCCATGATTATTGATTTGTTTCCATTCTTACATTATAAATGTTCAATTTTGCTATTCAACCGTTCACTTCTGATAATGATTATGTTCTTTTTCTTTTATTTCATTTGATTTGATATAATTTGGTACTTCTAATGTTGCTTGTAATTTTCAATTTTTCATTGATTCTTAATATGAAAGCTCATGCTTTATATCTTACTATGTGGTGGATTGTTTTGTTGAAAGCTTTAAATTTTGTTTGCATTAAAATTCATTTTTATTTTACTAGCACACAACCTGCTCGATGAAATGCTTCAACTAAATTCTGCCCTTATCAATGCTTTTATGACAGAACTGGAACCTGATTCTCTGGTTATCCAGGTGATAAATATGATCTTCTTAAGAGGTTATTTTGGTTATTTAAAAGTTTACTTTATGTTATCAACTAATGTTTTTTCCATTGCAGTGTGATTATGATCATCTTCAGTTGTCAACTAGTTCATAATGGAGAATAAATTTTCCATTGGGATTTCCTTATTTGTCATGCTTAAGAAACATGTTTAATGTATGAAAACTTATTCTATTGATTTTCAGAGAGAACTGCGGTGAAAAGATGGATGAATTTCTTAAGAGATGCTTCTACCATTCTGGTCAGTATGACTCTCAGGAAAACTTTGCAGCACTGGACAAGAAGTTTAAGGAACATGAGGTAATTTTAATTATGGCGCATCATTTTAATTTGTGTCAAGAACTCAAGATCAACATATGAAGGATGCATGAACTTATCCTTTTCTTTTCATTCTATGTATGCTCTTCTAAGCTTTTCTTTCTGATCTTAATTTAGCCATCTGGTTTTTGCTTGTAGAATGGGAAAGCTTCTAATCGCCTGTTCTATCTATCAATTCCTCCAAACATATTCATAGATGCTGTAAAATGTGCCAGTTCATCAGCATCTTCTGGTAATGGTTGGACAAGAGTCATTGTTGAGAAGCCTTTTGGTCGAGACTCAGAATCTTCAGCTGCTTTAACAAAATCGCTCAAGCAGTATCTTCGTGAGGATCAAATTTTCAGATTTTCTACCTAAACCAATTATGTAATCTACTTTACAAAGGAGCTACAAGTAGATGACTCGTCACTTTACATGTAAGTAATTTTAAGTTATCTTATAACTTTACTTTTAACTAATACATTCTTATTTTGGTCAAAACAATAAATGAGACTCTTTTGGCAGATTTGGGATACAACAGGACAAGAAAGGTTCAATAGTTTAGGTGCTGCATTTTATAGAGGTGCAGATTGTTGTGTTTTGGTGTATGATGTAAATGCACACAACACATTTGACACACTAAACAATTGGCATGATGAGTTCATTAAGCAGGTGTGTACTATTTAGCACCTTTCTAAATGAGCAATACATGAAGATTATATCTTATATGTTTTGGTGTTTGGCCTCAGGCAGATTTGAATGATCATGAAGCATTTCCCTTTGTGTTACTTGGGAACAAGGTTGATGTAGATGGTGGGAACAGTAGAAAGGTATTAAAAAGAGTTTGGGCCTTTGAGATTAATATGCATAGTTTTGAAGTTGAAATCTCATTCAACTTGTTGCAGGTGACTGAGAAGAAAGCTAGGGAATGGTGTGCTTCTAGAGGGAACCTACCATACTTCTGTTTAATTGATACCTGTGTACTAATCTTTTTGTCACTGGCATATATTCAAGTAGGTGGTTACTGGTTCCCCCTTGTATAAATTAGAAAGAAAACTTGGAAAGGGTGGATTTGGTCAAGTATATGTTGGTCGACATCTTTCTGGTGGAAATTTGAATGAGAGAACTGGACCACCATACGTTAAACTTTTGTTCCCAGGTTGCGTTAAAATTTGAGCATAGAAGTAGTAAAGGATGTAATTATGGACCACCATACGAGTGGCAAGTGTACAAGTGAGTGCTAGTTTTGACCTCTGTATTTTCTCTTGGCTCGGTTTGTGTACCTTGCTTCTTTTCAATCTTTTCCCTCTGCTTGTGCAGAATTCTTGGTGGCAGTCATGGTGTGCCTCAAGTACATTACAAGGGCAGGTAAGGTGACTATTATGTTATGGTATGTTTCTGGGTCTTATTCTAGAGCTTTTTGAAACGTTTCAAGCTTATGGAATTTTATATGATGTTGTCCGTAAAGACATCGATTATTTGGGATAGCTTCTGTGGAATTACTGCATTTTAGATGAAGGGCATATAATCAAGAATGCTAAGTCCAAAGTTACACTTGCTGTAAAGCAGTTAAAAGCCCAACACCACTTGATATTGAGTGGGACTCTAATACAGGTTGGTGTGGTAATTTTCTGTTCTCATTAAAGGTAAACATATCATGACTAATTAAATAAACACACTACCTCTTTTTTTTTGTGTGCAGAATAACATCATAGACTTGTGGTCCCTTTTTGATTTTCTAATGCCTGGATTTCTTGGAACAGAGAGACAGGTAAAATTGTGATTCCTTTATCAAGAATTAGGAGTTTGATGCTTGCTTCCTCATTCTTCATAATTAAATTAATTTTTGGCACATGGAAAAACTGGGCTATGCTTATCCATGTTTAAAGGCCAAAGCATGTGGGTGTGTAGCGAGGTATAAAACAATTTTTTGGCCTTATACCTAATATTTTATTCTCTTAAATTGATTTGTTTCTTGATATTAGTTTTGTACTTTTATCCTTTTTCGTCACCACCTTCTCATTTATACCTAATGTCTTTGTTTGATCTTTTGAACTTGTTTTATTTTCCTTTCTTTTTCTCTTGAGGAGGGCCATATATATATGATTTGATGTAAGTAGAAAATAATGAAAGGTTGGTTCTATCATTCATTTTTGTTTTGCAGGTAAAGTCTTATTTTCCTTTCCTCATACTAATTATTACTTCTGCTCTACTGATTTAGGACGAAAAGAATTTGAAGAGGCTTAAAAGCAGTGGAAAGTTAAAGAAAATTCTTTGGAGACTAGGAATTTTGGTGGGTTACTTTTTCAAGCTCATGCCAATGCTATCAGAAATGTTATGATGCCAGAAATCAACTTTTTAGCTCACAGCTCATATCCTTTGAGCTTTTTTTTTTCTGGCATGCCTATGCTAATACTTCTCAAAGTAATAATTAGTGGATATGATTTGCTGTATAGAAGTTATTACTTTTGATTTCTAATACTAAAAAATTATATATTATATTTGATACTTTATTTATGAGTTGTGTAATATTTTGTTTATGGGTTATGATTTTTTGTTATTGTGAAATTTTAAACAAAAAATTATTTGTTTAATGTAAAAATAATAGTTAAAAATGCCTTTTTAAACGATAAAAGATGTCATTTTTATTTAGTAAAAGTAGTTCATGAATGCCGTTTTAAAAAATATGAAATGTCATTTTAATTCGGTAAAAATGTCGGTTTTAAACGTCGTATTAACCAATTAAAAAATGCCGTTTTATCTGGAAATAACGGCAGTTTGAACTGCCATTTTAACCAACTAAAAAAATGTCATTTTATCCAGAAATAACGGCGGTTTGAACTGCCATTTTATCCGGAAATAACGGCGGTTTTGAACCGCCATTTTAACCAACCAAAAAAACGCCGTTTTATCCGGAAATAACGGCGGTTTTGAACCGCCATTTTAACCAACCAAAAAAACGCCGTTTTATCCGGAAATAACGGCGGTTTTGAACCGCCGTTTTAACATGTTAAAAAACCGCCGTTTTAACCATGGGAATTGTGGCGGTTTTTTAAAAACCGCCGTAATAACCAAATGGCGCTTAGAATTCAGGCGGTTTTTCTTAACCGCCATTCAAGGTAATAACGGCGGTTCAAACCGCCGTAATAACCCAAAAAAACCGCCGTAATTACCAAGTTTTTTTGTAGTGAAGCTCCGCCACCTACACATCTCAATCGGTTTCATGCAAGAAGTGGTAAGCATTTTGATAGTCTAAAGTTGTATCATAAGATTGTGATTTTTTTATTGTCCACTGTAATGCACCAGTTCTAGCATAAATAACAGTTAATAAAATTTTGTTGCTGATGTGTTGAGAAAAAATTTCACGTATCAAAGACTGATTTTACTGTCTGTGTTCATTCAGCAGATCCTTAATCTATAAAATTTGATGTTGAGCATCTAGAGATGGAGGATTTAGAGGAAATGTGAAAGGATATGGAGGTCGTAGTTAGGGGTCTTCGAATATTCGAGTCTTCGAGCCCGAACCAACAGACCAAGATAACCCCTTCTCAATCATTGTTTGACTTTTTAATAAATGGGTTAATAGTCAAATTGGTTTTTGAAAGATAAGACATTCTTTAAAATCATTTTTGAAAGATTTTTTTAATCAGATTGGTCCTTCATAGATTACGAATTAGTTATATTTATCTTCCAGTCACTCCATTAATAATTTTCTTTAAAGATTGATGTTGGAAAACGTTAATTGATAACATATATAATACTTAATATGTCTAATTAGATATTGACCAAATATGTTTATGAAAATTTATTAATTTAGTCATTTTTTTCTAATTGCAAAAATCCTATTTCTAATATGACATACTGACTAATTGATAGATTTTCGTAAATATATTTAGTCAACGTCCAATTAAACATATTATATGTTATGTATACTATCAATTAACATTTCACATCATTAATCGTTGACAAAAATTGCGAGTGGAGTAACTGAATGACAGATATGATTAATTCGTAATTTTTGTAATATCAATTTGATTGAAAAAATTTTTTAAGGACAAATTTAAAAAATGTCATATCTTTTAAAGACTAATTTGACTATTAACCGTTTAATAAATTACACCACCTCCAAGAAAGTAAGTTACTGATTTCTGCTTTTAAGAACATATAAATATCTATGGTATTTACCCTTAAAAATTATTGCTAAAAGGAAATTGGGTTGAATTGCTACTCTAAAAAAAATGACAATTTAAATACGTAGAATGAAAGGTAGGACCTACGAGTTACAATGATATGTATTTTCCATTGTATTATCCTACGTTCCTATTCTCTTCGATTTATAAATGGGAATGGGAAGTAGCTAACAGTGTTAGAGTGATGAATGAAAAGGAAAACTGAGATAAAAGCTACTCCCTTTATTGTTTCAAGACAACAATTTCGTCCGTTTCATCTCTTTTCACACCGTTAATTAAATAACATTTCTCTTTCCAAATCTGCCCCCCTTCTGCCCTTAGTTGATTGAATTTTAAATTTAAATACAAAAATTATTCATCATGTAGACTTTTTATAACAAAAAGATCTAGAATAAGTGGGAGCATGAATATATAAAATAAAACCGATGTTAATTTAATTGGTGGTTAATAGGTCATCAATATTAACTCATGTGCATGATGCTGTCAAGTTTACGTGGATAAACCAAAGTTGGTTACGGTTCTAATGTTTAAGATAAGATATACATATGTTCATCCGCATTATTCACATGATTATGGAACATATCCAATAATATTTTGTTCTTTCTTCTGTCGACATTATTATTCCAAATTTGAAGTATAAAAAGTGAATATCAAAATTAGAATATAATTATGTTCTTCGTGATAAAATTGTGGGAGATATTATATAATCTCGTACTTCTAATTAAGAAACTAAACATTTGATATTGTTATCGTCTTTCAACATTATATGTATGTTAATTACTTTCGATGATTGTAAGAAGTAGGGTCGCAAAAATCTTCAAGACATGCAAATTCGTGATCCAAATTATTATATTTATGAGTTTCAATATTGATTAAGTTGTATTTAGTCTCTGTCACTGCTGGAACATTATTTTGATTTCCTTGATCCAGATTCAAGTGTTGTTCCTTATTGGTAAGTGTCTTTGCATTGTCATCAGAAGCGTGAAGGAAAACTGTCCATAACCCAAATCTCTTAACAAAACTGCAGTCTGAGTGGAGGAGGGAAAAATACACTTCATTAATTGGGACTCTCCTTTCTATCGTGTTTCTTCATATTATTAGGAAAAAAAATAAATCATAATTGTTGTTTTCTTAATGAAACAAACTTTTTCTGGTCAATATGTAGAAAATCATTTGATCAAACTTTTATTATAATTATAAATATTTTAAATTTTTACTGAGTGATTATTGATTCGTTATATGAGATCTGAGGTCGG